>NW_025919534.1:0-11244 GCF_907164915.1 Impatiens glandulifera | reverse complement strand
AAAACCCCCGTACCCACCCATGAGAAGACTGCTTGACTACCATGTAAAGACACTTACCCGTTTATGTGAAGACCAAAATGACATGGATTTTATATTCCGTTATTGAATATTAATTCAATTAATTGAAGATGACATGCAGCAAACGAATTAATCTTCGCCTCGATTACCGGCTATTTTTATTTTTCCTATTTTTTTTATTCATTTGTTTTGCCTGGAGACTCTCTGGAGCGAAGGTATATTTGCTTCAATTCATTCTAATAAAACCTCATGTAAAACCCCCCTACCCACCCATGAGAAGACCGCTTGACTACCATGTAAAGACACTTACCCGTTTATGTGAAGACCAAATGACATGGATTTTATATTCCCGTTTATTAAATATTAATTCAATTAATTGAAGATGACATGCAACCGAACAAATCTTCGCCTCGATTACCGGATATTTTTTTTTCCTATTTTTTTTATTTCATTTTTTATGTCTGGAGACCTTCATGAGCGAATGTATATTTGCTTCAATTAATTCATTACTTTTTTTATTTATTTAAATTTTTTCGCTGGAAAAGAACATTTGTTCGCCTAGACCATTTTCCATGTAAAATGGATTGAATAGTCGCTTCTCGAGAGAATACTTATTCGCCCCTGGTCCCTGTGTCATGTTACACGGAATGAATAGTCGCTTTTCGAAAGAAGACATGTTCGCCCCTGGTCCCTGTGTCATGTTACACGGAATGAATAGTCGCTTTTCGAAAGAAGACATGTTCGCCCCGATTACATGAATATAATACCCCCTAATATGATTATTTTATTATCAGTTCCGCCCGATTCATCTCTCTCTCTTCCTGCCTCCTTTTCACGGCGATTCGTAACCGGCTCCCCGTCGACCGAACCTGAATCCACATCTTCACGACTCCACAATGGTACGTATTCCTGACTAGTAGCTTTTTAATATTTAGGATTATGGAACTACTACACTAGATTCTGTTATGTGATGTTGTTGTCTCTTTAATCTTTAGGAAACCCTACTCTCAAAATGTTACCTTGACTGTAAATCAATGTTATTCAGGAAAACTTATCTAGTTTGTGTTTTGTGATATTATTTCCCTGAAACCCTATTACATACTCACAAAGACCGTTTTTTTTTTCATGCACTTGCAGGCTGCCTCAGCATCCGTCCAAAACTTTGGCAAAGATTGGATTTTATGCCCAAATCAATTAACAAGTGAAGAGATAGTACTCTTCGTTACATTTCTCCCTTTTTTTTCCATAATGTATAAGTTTTCATCCTGTTTAACTGAAATATTTATGATTGTTCTTAAACAGCACTTGATGCAACAATATGCTAACACATGTGGTGCCACGGTGTCAATGAGGTGGCGAGACGATGTTACCCACGTCATAGCATCCACCGATTCTAATGGTGGATGCGGTCGCACTATCAAAGTATTGAAGGGCATATTGAACGGGTTGGGTCCTTACCATTGATTGTGAGACTCTGTTATTCTTAACCCTTTACTGTTAACTCAATATTCATTTTCACATATATGAAACTAAAAACACCTATTGCTTTTATACAGGGATAAAATCATCAATCAGATTTAACTGTTACGTGGACGAGGAACCATACGAGGTGCAGCGAGATAATCATGGGACTGTGGGCGGTCCAAGAGCTGGCAGAATGCGTTATTTGAACAATGTAAGTTTTGTCTTATTCCCTCCTCCATATGATATTCAATTGTCCATGATTACTAATAATGTATTGTATTTTCTTTCAGCTGCCCAAACTCTTCGACAGTTACACCTTCATATTTGCAGGGGAATTCATCCCGGCTTACAAACTTGATCTTATGGGGTTTGTAATTGCTGGAGGAGGTACAACTAAAGAAATGGAGAATCCATTTGTCGAGCCCGAGGACGACAAAACTATAGTTGTATACGACAAGTCTCGGCACGATGTTAATGAACTTGTTTGGGTATTTGAGGCAGAGAATCCTCTGAAGACATATTTGGATGTGTTTGGTGTTCCTCACACCAGCTTGCTAGAATCCATTGCTGCTTGTGATTTGCAGCCTTTGTTTTTGTAATAGACATGTGTTGGTTTAATTTGTTACTTAATATTTCAATATTTTGCATTCTTGAAAATTCAATGTCATATTTGATTTCAGAATTATGTTATTTGTTCTTCGAATTGTTTTTTTTTAAACATCAGCCTTATATGTAACTAAATCTTGAAACATTAACAAATACTGTATAACTTGAAGTATAAATTTGATCAATAATTAATATTTTTTAAAACTACTGTGAAAATAATATTTGTAAAACAATTGTCAAAACAATAATGTGAAGAAATCTTCGCTTACTGATTGATTGATTGATTTATTAATTTTATTTCATAATAATTTTTGTCATTTAATTATTAAAATGAAATAATTTTTTTAACATGTCACCTCACCGCCACCTAACACCTGCCACCTTTTCATTAAATGCTGCATGCAGCAAGCCATGCTGCTAAGCTAGACAACTTCGTACTCTTCTCTCTCTCTACCGTACGACCATTTCTTCGCCGGAGTTATACTACATTGTCTACCATCGACCTCTCCTTCGCCGGAGACTTCATTATAATATCATCCATCTTCCTAAATTATAAAATGGTATGTTTTTGAATGTCATCTATACCTCCTTTACTTTTCTTCCCAACCTTTTCTATGTTTTTTGAATACTCGACATGAAATGTTCTGTTCTTTTTGATTATCAGGAAGGAATACGTATCATCGAGAATGATATGGACGAGAATGATATTATTGATTTAAGGTAACATTGTTTAACTTCTCCAATTTTTGTAGTGCACATGTAAGCGAAGATCTCTTCACTACTATATTATGAGATAATATCTTATGAAGCGAAACTATATTCGCCTAATATTACACTCTTCATACTGTTGAAGTGAAGCTTTCTTCGCTTATATTGTTTTCATTTTCCAATAATCTACAAACCTTCATTTTCCACTTGTTCAAACTGAACAGCGAATCTGCTACTTGTCGTCGTCAATTGAATTTCGATGGAAACGGCCAACCTTTGGAGGACATCGAATCCAACTTAATTCCACTTTTAGGTAGAGAATTTGAGAGTGAAGAAGAAGGCTACGTATTCTACTTAGCATACGCTAAACTAATAGGATTTGGTATAAGGCGCAGTTCAAAACATGTAGACAAGGAGGGTAAAATACTGGATAGGGTTTTTTGTTGTAGTGCACAGGGTGAACGGGGAAAGGACAAACGTGATGTCTATGTGAAACGTAGACGTTCTGTGACTCGGTTCTGTTGTGAAGCGAAATTGAGGATAAAGCGTGCAGACAATGGAAAGTTCCAAGTGGTAAATTTTATTAGTGATCATAGTCATCCTCTTGCAAGTCCAAAGAAAACTCACCTGTATAGATGCCATAGGAATATTTCTGCAGTTGCAGGCTTACATATCGAGATGGCCACTAACGTGGGAATTCCTCCTAAGTCATCACATGCTATTGTCTAAACAAATCGGTGGAAGGGAGAATCTAGGTTTTCTTCCTGAGGATTACAAAAATTACCTGCGCACGAAAAGAACCAGAGAGTGTAATTTTGGGGAAACAGGGGGTGTATTAGAGTATTTGCAGAACAAACAATCCAATGATCCTGGTTTTTATAATGCTTTTCAACTTGATGCGGACGATTTGATAACGAATATTTTTTGGTGTGATTCCAACATGCGGTCCGATTATTCATACTTCGGAGACGTGGTCAGTTTTGACACCACATACAAGAAGAATAATGAAGGTCGTCCAGTTGCGCTTTTTGTAGGTGTCAATCATCACAAACAATCAATTCTTTTGGAGCAGCTCTTATACGATGAAAACTGCGATGACTGTTTGATTGGTTGTTTGAGACTTTCACCAAAGCTATGCATGGGAAAAAAACCAAAACCATTCTTACAGATCAAGACGCGGCCATGGCTAGGCCTTGGCGTCTCAATGGCCCGAAAACAAATCATCGTCTCTGTATTTGGCACATATTTCAAATGCAGCCATACATCTTAGCTCGGTGTTCCATAATTTCAGAGATTTTTCTAAGGATTTTTCTTCGTGTATATATGATTTTGAAGAAGAGATAGAGTTTGTTGAAGCTTGGAATCAAATGTTGACAAACTACGGGCTTGAAAACAACGATTGGTTGAAACGCATGTTTAGCATTAGGCGAAAGTGGGCATTAGTGTATGGACGACAAATGTTTTGTGCTGATATGACGACAACACAGAGAAGTGAGAGTATGAACAGTATGTTGAAAAGGTACTGCTCCTACAAACACAAGTTTTAGAATTTTTCAAACACTTTGAAAGACTACTCGATGAAAGAAGGTATGATGTGTTGAAGGCTGATTTCAAATCAAATTACCAGCCAACCTAGTCCTTAACTATCCAGTTTGATCTTAAAGGATGCCTGCAAAAGTTTACACCCCAGAGGTCTTTAAGTGCTTTGAAACAACAATGGTTATGTCGCATGATTGTGGTGTTGAAATGTTAGAGGATGTCGACACACACGAAAATACAAGGTAACACCACCACACTAGGAGATGCTCTCATACAGTTACAGTTCATAAGAATGACGATAAGAATATCGAGTGTAGCTGCTGTAAATTTGAATTTGGAGGGATTTTGTGTGCTCACATCTAAAGATTTTCACAACCATTGACGTGTTGAAGATTCCTCCCGGCGTTGATATTGAAGAGGTGGAAAGAACAGCCAAAGATGGAATATTGGAACTGATCCAATCGTGGACAGTACTAATGTTGAGCCGAGTGAGCTTCATAACATAAGATACAGAGATTTGTGTGGGTTGTCCATGCATTTATTTAACAAGGCAGCCGAAAGAGATGACACTTACAATCATGTTCAAAGAAATCATGCTGAGCCAGTGCACGTTTGTGGATAAAAAAATTGCAGGAGAGTATAAATATGCAAACTCCACCACCGGTTTATCACGTTTCTGCCGAGGGTGCCCCTGTTCAAGCAAAGGAATGAAAACTAAGAAGCCAACAAAGTCGGGTAAGAGAAGGAAAGGTGGACTGGAGAAGAACTCAAGAAAACGAAAATCAACAAGAATAACTAGTGAATCACATATTCCGGTATGAAATTGCTGACTTACCCTTCTTTACTAATAATTGTGTTATTAATATTCATATAATACAAACTTTTAAATAAGTTTGATATTCCTTTCCAGCCATCAAGTGCAATGCCAACGACAACTCCTCAGTTCCTCAACTCCTCAACATGGGACGAAAGTTTCAGCATGGACGCCAATACTCCGTTCACTGTTCTTTTGTCATCTCAACTATCGAATTCCAGTTTCATGTGAAACATGATATGTATATAGTATTGTATGTACGTTGGATTTGAAACAAAGAATAAGGTCGAATGTATGCATGCGAAGTTTTATGAAATACCAAATGAATGACCACACTAATTCATTTCTAAAAAATTACAAACACCTAAATCAATCGAATATTTATTCGCGCCCAAGTCAACTATATTAAGTATCCCTTTAGATGCAAATTGAGAAAATGAAACATGATACTGAGGGCGAATATTTGTTCGCATTGGACCTCACCATGTATCTCGGTCGAATATTTATTCTCCTCATAGTTGTCTGATGAAATTGATCTTTAGGTTGAAACTGGTATTACATGTCGGGGTAATTGCAGTGACATGACAAGTCATCCCGCTTCTCATGGATGAAGATGGTGGTTTTACATTATCAATAATTTGAGGCGAATATGTATCGCTTCATCGAAATATGTCTTATTAGGCGAATATTTATTCTCTTCATATTTCTTTCATGAAATTCCAGGCTTCACATATATATTTTATGAAGAGAATGTCTTTGAAGCGAATATTTATGCGGCTCATGTTTATTTCACTTAATTTATTCATTTAACACATAATTGAACAAGTATTTGAAAATCAACTTTCATAAAAGAACACACTTCATGTATACACGTTCATTAGTGTGAGGATTGAAGTAACATTTTTGAGAATTGAAATTACACAACATATTCTTTATTGTACAATAAATCATTACAATTATAGGAATAGTTTAATTACCCCATCTGTCTAGGAGGACATTATTGTACTCATGTCAACGAAAATTCTACATAAAATTTAATTCCACAATATGTATACAGTTCCTAATTCATTGACTTAAGTCCAGTTACCGGCAGGAATTGTAGACCTCGCTCCTGGCCTTGTTTAGCTCCGAGCCAATGACACGCAACAGTATTCCCATCCTCAATGTCTTTATTTGGTTCCTTACATTTCTTTTAACTCCAAAGCCAGTTTTCCACCCCTTCACTCACCTTCATACGTCCCATGTGTCTCATGCAAAAAATGCCCGCAGTCAGTGTAATTCTTTGAATCCTGCCATGGGCAATTTCAGACATATCTTTTCCAAACCGCATACTTTTTTAGCAAGAACGGGGTCTACGTCGTTCATATATTGTTGAATGTAGTCATCCTGATACATCATTACAAACAACATTATGTAATGTATTTAGTGCTACTAGAATTCCAAAATTGAACTGTTTTAAATGTTAATTGTAGTGTCATACCAAGATTTGGGCATTCTTATATCTTCTTTCGAAGGGCGATTGGCATAGGTGACTCCCGGTTATCAATTACTTGAAATTGCCGTTGTATGAAGTTATAGCAAACAAGGTAGAAATGTCTGTCATCAATGATTGGGAAAAACAACTGTGGATAGAATTAAAAAAAGATTAGATTTGAACTGAGTGGTAAATGATATTATAAGGTATGACAGCCAGAGATGTACTTACGAGGTCCACTTCCCAGAGGTCCATTTTTGAAATTTGGAAAGCCCGACCTTCTAGACAGAACCTGTCATTGAATTTGTCTCGGGTAGTTATCCCACCTTCACGAAAAATCTGTTTACAGCAGTCTTTAGTCTCACAAGAATAACATAATTGATAAATAACAGTGCTAGTACAACTTACGGTGAGCACGGTTGTGTAGAAAATCTTCTTGTAACGAGGTTGACATTTTTCCTATAAAGGTTGTGCAAAATGTATGACCAAGACATCAATAATCATACTGTCTACCCAGGTTTGATCAGCCATTGTAAGCATGTCCCCGCGCGTCACGTGTAGACATAGGTGTTTCCGCAATAAATAACATTTCACTGCATGAAAACAGCAAAACATTTTTCAAGAGGGTGTGCAATTCCTATTTTGTATGAATAATTAAAGCATTTGCAGCAAACATTACCTTGGATCAAGTCCTCCAGCAAATACGAAACCCACAAAAATCTTCTGAAAAGTTTGTTAATTTTCTTGTCATCCCTAAACATTTTATTGAATTTGTGGTGTTTTCAAAGCTGTAGGCAAGTGGAATGCTTTAAGAGCCATTCTTTCGTTTGCATGTTTGGACGAGAAGAGCCATTTTGAAGTGGCGGTAGTACACTGGAGATGCCTTCTTTCGGTTCATTCCTTACTATCTCCAAAGAAGAGGCGGTGTGAAATGGCGTCAGTAGACTGGAGATGCCTTCTTCAGGTTCATTCTTTACTGTCTCCAATGAAGAGGCGGTTTGAAGTGGCTGTGGTAGACTGGAGTATGCATTCTTCAGGTTCCTTTTTAACTATCGCCAAAGAAGGGGAGTTTTTGTTGGTTTCTGTTTGATGACATCGGTTAACCAATCAGTTTTAAATTTCGTGGGGGTTTTCTTTGGACACTTAAGGCCTTTGAAGGTACTGCTTCCTCTTTTTTTGGATAATTAGAGTAGGATGCAAGGCTGGGGTGGTTGGAGTGCTGGTGTTCGTGTTGGTTTCTGTTTTGGGAGTAATTGGGTTGGCTTTGGGTTTAGCTTGTTCCATTGTAGGGGGTGTGGTTTTGAGTGGAGGAATGGGGTTTGTTTGGGGCTTGGCTTGTGCCACTGTAGGGGGTGTGGTTTTGAGTGGAGGAATGGGGTTTGTTTTGGGCTTGGCTTGTGCCATTGTAGGGGGGTGGTTTTGAGTGGAGGAATGGGGTTTGTTTTGGGCTTGGCTTGTGCCACTGGAGGGGGGTGTGGTTTTGATTGTAGGAAGGGGGTTGGATTTGGCTTGTGCCATTGGAGGGGGTGTGGGTTTTGAGTGGAGGAATGGGGTTTGTTTGGGCTTGTGCCACTGGGGGGGGTGTGGTTGTGATTGGAGGAAGGGGGTTGGCTTTGGCTTGTGCCACTGGAGGGGGTGTGGTTGTGATTGGAGGAAGGGGGTTGGCTTTGGCTTGTGCCATTGGAGGGGGTGTGGTTTTGAGTGGAGGAATGGGGTTGGCTTTGGCTTGTGCCATTGGAGGGGGGGTGGTTTTGAGTGGAGGAATGGGGGTGTTTTGGCTTGTGCCACTAGAGGGGGTGTGGTTGTGATTGGAGGAAGGGGGTTGGCTTTGGCTTGTGCCATTGGAGGGGGTGTGGTTTTGAGTGGGGGAATGGGGTTGGCTTTGGCTTGTGCCATTGGAGGGGGTGTGGTTTTGAGTGAGGAATGGGGGTTGTTTGGCTTGTGCCACTGGAGGGGGTGGGGTTGTGATTGGAGGAAGGGGGTTGGCTTTGGCTTGGGCCATTGGAGGGGGGTGGGGCTGGGGTTTGGGTAACGTTTTGAGTGGAAGGCGGTTCGTGTGGGATGGGGGTGTTGGTGTGAGGGTGGGTTTGTGTGTGGTCTGGGGGTGTTTAGAGGAGGGGTGTTGGATTTGGCTTGGTTGTTGGTAGGAAGGGTGGTTGCCTTTCCGCTTGGGCGGTGCTTCCGTGTTGGGGTTAATGCCACTTCCTCTGGGCTGCTGCTTTTGTTTTGGTCCAGACTCCGCTGTAAGCCTTCCCTCAAGATTGCATTGGAGGTTTAGCACCGTGGCCAATGGCTCAAATGCAGACTGCACAAGTTCCATGGCGTTTATCTGGTGCATCTCATTCAGATATTTAGCCCCTTGTGCCAATGTTCGGCAGCGGCCGCAACCTTCCTCAAACATGACGCCAGGTTTTCTGTAATTGGAGCATGCTCAGTTGGATGGTCATCTCCAGTTTGTGGTGGTGTTGGCTGCACATTTGTTGCATCGGTGGTTGCTCATTCGGAATGGCTATGCGAGCACCACCCTACCATGTCCAAACCCCCCTGTGCAGCCTCATAGTCAACCCTTTCGTACATCTTCTTCTCGTCCCAGCATCCTAGAATAGGAAAACTCCTTGAAATCTTACTGTTTACCTTGAACTCAACCACACGTCCAAGTAGCACAACTGATACATTAGCATGAACAAATATATGTTACGTTCAAAGTCATCAAAAATTATGAATGGACAACCTCCAGCCAATAGATTTCTACACTCACCAAAAGAAAGGTTAATGGTCCATGGAAATAGGATGTCTTTTTTGCTTTCCACTTATAAACACTGTCGACTAGCCCGTCTAACGTGAACTTGCAACCAGTTGTAGTCTTTGATTTTAGATACATCCTGGAGGGATTCAGTACTTTGAATCTGAAAATAAAAAAGTATTGACTCAAGCCATTTAAAATTATATTGAGTTCTAAATGAGATCACAGGAATTAATGCTAGGTTCTTTGGGTATACCTGCACTGTGGATTTTGGGATGTCCACAAAAAACTGGATACAACAAACACCACGAAGTCCATCTTGAAGTTACTGTCTCCTTCTGTGTTCTGTAGAATTTTGTCAGGCATTTGGTAGGTTGAAGGACCTCCACTGTTCTCGAATCCCCATCTCCTTCTCCACGCCGTGAGATGGTCCTTGTACACCTTGTCGTCCGTGTGATTTCCCAAACACTCTGCCACAACTAATTCACCTCTGGGTATGTTCAATACACATTGAACATCCTCTTCATCAATCTGCATCTCCTCTCCACTGTGTAGGACGATGCTCCTCCTTCTGGGATTGAATAGACTCACAATGCAGCGTGAGAATTGAAGTGGGCATTTTGATATGCCAAGTGACAGAAGGGAACCAAATCCTATGTCCCTCACAGCCTGCTTCTGTTCTTCAGATAACCTGTTAATCAGGTGATGAAGGCCCGATGGAGAGGTTCTGCTCTTGAAATCGACCTCAGGGTCACGAGTCCTTCTTCTTTTCTTCTGAACCTGCTTCTCACTAAGTGCTTCATTCGCCGCGTTGGCCAGAATATCCAGTGGGTGTCGTTGGCGTGCCTGATGAATCGGGTTTTCGTTTCCTTTGTTGAACGCTACATTATCAGTAGCAAATTGCTTATTACCTAATCCAAATAGAGTAAAATTTTAACAATTGTAACATTCGCGTAATTACCTTAGTGTGGTTCACTTCAGTCGTGGATTCAGTATATGGAACTATTTGCATATCGGAATCCTGATTCTGAGATGTTAAAGTCACATTTAGATTCGAATGACGTAAACTAAGAAAAGAAATAGACACAAGCATGCAACCGTAAACACTTCTTACCATTTTCGCTGGAGCCGAAGATACTAACCGGAAGACAAATGGATTCGTAGTCGAAATGCAGGAGACGACAGCGCTAGGTCAGATGGTCGAATAACGTATGACGGCCGGATTCGGGCTTCAGATGTTTTACGGTTTTACTTGGCACAGTGCACTGTTAGTGTGAATGTATTTTCATTAGGCCGTATCGGTTTTCACAAACATGAATAAGGAGTTTCTCATTAACTTCGTACTAGTCGAAGCGATATTCGCTTTTGTAGTGTGAAAGGTAATTATTCATTATGAAAAGTAACATACTACAATGGACGAAGATGTATTCGTGCCGACCTCCGCAATGTACGAATATATCTTCGCTTAGTACATGTCTTTTTGTTTCCCATGTTTTGAAAAAAAATTCCAACCAAATGAACAACTATTTGCTTCTCGATCCTGAATAAGCGAACAAATCTTCGCTCTGCCAATCTGACAGATCGTATCCAATCTAAACGAATGACATTTGATTCGATGGTAGCGATTGACTGGCCGTCGTCAAAAAGCCTGAGACTTTGTGACAGTTGACTTGACATGTGGAAATTTTTTTGGCGCTTCAGTATATTAATTCATTTTTAATTGAGCTGTGAATTAAATTTAATTAATTTTTTTTTTTAAATATATATGACAATATATAAATTTTACTTTGACACTCATGTAATAAATACAAGGTTTGTTATGTATGAATAATTTAATATTTCAAATAATGGTTTTTATAGTAAATGTAAGTTTTTAAT
>NW_025919533.1:0-1000 GCF_907164915.1 Impatiens glandulifera | reverse complement strand
GGTATGGGGGATTTACATGAGGGTCATGGCAACGGGCGTGTAGATCTTTGCTCCCATCGCATCTCACCCTCCCCTCTGACACGGTGCCCGGAGCGAAGATATCTTATCTGTTTATCATCTGAATATTATATTATTTCCTGGCGTTAACAGGCGCTTCCGTTAACGGCGTCTGGTGTGAACCCGGGCCTAAATCCGGATTCCGGATTCTCCCTCCCTCCGTCTCCTACCCAGATTGATTTATTATTAAATTAATAATGCTGCAATCTGATTGGTCCGCCACAGGGGAACACGGCAATCGATAGCAGAAGATCTAGAGGTGGAATTATGTTGGTGATAGAGATGATATTTATGGGGTAGAATTTTTCACAATAACCATTTTGTGAAACCGCCGCCCATAGAAAAGCCTATACCAGCTCCGTATCATCCATCGCCGCCAATACAAAAGCCTATACCAGCTCTGCATCATCCATCACCGCCAGTTGAGGGGGAAGCGCCACTTGAGGGGAAACTATCACCTTATAAAAGTAAGCCAAAACATAGGAAGCAACCACCTCCCCCATTTGCTAGAAGTTAGACATATGTGTTAGTTTGAATTAAGAAAAAAGAAGTTAGAATAATAAACTTATGATTATAAATGTTACTTAAAAATAATATATATAAATATAGGAGCTAATTTTATATATAAATCAATATGAATCTAGAGCCCAAATATCAATGAATGATCATGTTCGAACCTGATTGATATTTTAGTTTTATTCTATATTCACGATTACGAACCAATCTTGTGAATACTCATTACCATCCTTAACAAGAACTTTTAGAAAAAAAATTATATTTCATCTTATATTAAACTATATAACAATGGTATTAATCAATTATAAGATGAATTATTATATTTGACTCTTTTCAACGAGATCTTTAAGTGTTTTGAAATAGTGTAGGTGTAATTGTCTATATGATAGATATAATTTTTTTTTTTTTAAGATGGTTAGAGTTCAAA
>NW_025919532.1:0-1000 GCF_907164915.1 Impatiens glandulifera | reverse complement strand
GATCATCGATTATTACTATTATTATTGTTGTTTTTAAAGAGTTCAAATATATATATATGCACAATGTTGTTGGATTGTTATTGTCGATCTAGATCTTCTATTGGCGGTGATGTAATTGTGATTTTACTTAGAGTGATTGCCGATCTTGTCGAGGCAAATCAATTTGTTGGAGATCTGAACTGAAAAACATCGTCTCCTATCTCTTATTCAGATATATGCAATTTAAGTGTATGTGTATTCAAAAACTTTCACTTCTTGTTTCTAAGTATCATTTTAAAAATAGTAACGTTTTTTCAATGACTATAATTGTGATTTGACGGGGATAGATTGTCGATTTTGGTGTGGTAACTCATTGAAGGAAAATCATTTTCTCCTAATAATATATATGTGATTTAAGTGTGTGAATCTATATCTCTTCCTCGGAAGGCTCTTACTGTTGGATTTGTGTGATTCTTACTGTTGGATTTGTGTGGCGTGTAAAAATGTTAAGATATATACAACTTATACAAAATCTTTGATCTTCTTACGACCCTTGCTTTAATTGTGATTTGGCGGAGACTATTGGCCGATCCTTGGCTAGGCAACTCAAATTGTTGCAGCCAGGATCGAAAAAAATTATCTCACTTGCTTAGATATGTGAGATTTTGTATGTAAATATCTCTCTTCCTTTAAGAATTTTATTGTTGGATTTCTGTGTTATTAATAGAGTATGAAATATACACATACTCTAAATATTTTATCCTCCAAGACCACTACTTTAATTGAGATTTGGCGGAGACTGACCCATTGTTGCCGAGACAACTTAAATTGTTGAAACATGATCAAAAGATTCATCTTTAACTTGTTTAGATATGTGGAATTGAAGTGTTTGTTATGAATATATCTTCCTTTGAGATTCCGACCGTTGGATTAGTGTGTTGTTGAAAGAGGTTGAGATATACATACATACACAAGGTTGGATCTAGTGTGGACAAATCTTTGATCTTTCAAAGACAATGAC
>NW_025919531.1:0-1003 GCF_907164915.1 Impatiens glandulifera | reverse complement strand
TATATATATATTAACATTTTTTTATCTTTTATTATATATAATATATTAATCTTTTTTTTTATCTATTTCAATATTATATATAATATATTTTTATTATAGATAATATATTAACAATTTTTTATCTCTTTTAATATTATATATAATATACTAATTATTATATCCCTAATATTGTCTGAGCCTTTTTTTTTATTATCAATCCAACCCTAATATAAATTAAAAATCATTATATATTATATATAATAGTGTTTTTATATATTTATCTTGACGCCTTAACGCCTTAAACTTATTTTGTTCTTGACGGATGAATATATATAATAGTTTTTTTTTATATTTGTAAATGAGCTATCTATATAAGCATAAGTTTCTTATAATACAAAAAAAAATTAAAGTTATCTAAAAGAAGTAGCAATAGTTATAGTAGAAGTGAAAATAGTAGATTTTAATTTACTTGTAAGCCTCTTGTGAATGAATGAAATAAATAGTCACTAGTATAAAATAGGGTATTATGGAGGGCAGAATCTCTCGAAGAAAGTCTGAAAGCCTTCGGTGAAGTAGCTCATTAAGAGCGATAAACGTCATTTGCAGCTCACGAGCTTTGACCGAGCGGCTCGCGAGTAGCTCACGAGTGGCTTGACTCATTTGCAGCCCTAGGTTGAAGGTCGTGGTCACTAGGAGCCCCTAAATTTATATAATATATTTAAAAAATAGTTTGAAGATAAAAAAAAAGTAAATGTGACTTTCCAATTACTTTTAATCTTTAAATTATTTTATAAAAATAAATAATAAATATTATATAAAAGATTTAATAAATATATAAATATAAAAATTAATAATAAAAGATATATATATAATCAATTCAATAATTATATATATATATATGATAATTATTCAACATAATATATAAAAAATAATATTTTAAACTTAAACCGTTATGTTTAACCGAGAAGTTGACGGAATGATCATTAGTGACCTTTTTAAAAGTTGAATAGGAGATTTATTTTAA
>NW_025919530.1:0-12001 GCF_907164915.1 Impatiens glandulifera | reverse complement strand
CCAAGTCCTCATCGACCTTACCTTTGATCGGTTGTTTCCTAGGACCGTTCCATCATTGCGACCCTTTGGCTTACCGAAGCGAGGTCGGTCACCAGCTTCGGAGTTATCTCTTCCAATGCCTTGGTTCTGTCAAGATAACCGCCGTACAATTGATCCGTATTTCCGTAATTTGTTTCAACAGACGTGATCCGGTCTACCGCGGATTTTAGCTCTTTGTCTGTCGACTCAATCATCTCAACCGATTTGGCTGCGGTTTCTTTGATTTTCTTTTGTCATGGCCGAATGACGTCATTCATAAACTCTTCGATGAGGGTCTTTACCCTCTCTTCCGTTATAGCTGGTTCCGAATCCCCGGTTTGAACAGATGCTCGCGGTGTGTCTGTCCTGACTTCGGTTATGTTGATGTTCTGATCTGGTGGAGGAGAGGAATGCTCATTATCGGTCGGATTCTGACCGCCATCATCCTCAGGAGGGGATCTGGATAAGTTTGATGTTTCCTGGTGGTCAGGCTCAGCTTCAAGCCGTGCCATCTCCTCGGTCAGTTCTTTTTCCTTGACCGCTAGCATTTTTAGCACCAAGAGCGCAAGTGAGGAGTCCGGCGTCCCTGGAATATGCCTTTCTTGGAGGCGTCGAATGTGTTCGGTGAGTCCCAATAACCGAGCACGCGGTTCGACCATCTTGCTTCGTCCCAGGGCGGTCGTGACGCACTAAGCCTTTGTGAGTCTGATGACCTCCTCCTCCATCTCAACTAATTTCTCGAATTTCTGGTTAGCGGTGAGATCCGGCAGCATGTTTTTGAAGAATATTCGATGCCGGTGCAGGACCCATTGATAATATACGTCGGATGCCGCTTGAGCCTGTTCATGAATCTCGTCCATGATTTGGCTGACGAGATCCTCGGCCGTTTCAACATTTGCGGATTCATCTTTCTCCCGAAGTCCGTTCGAACCGACATCAGCATTATCATGGCTGACCGATTGTTCCTTAGTTATCGGTTCTTTCCCCTTACCGGACTGATCTTCTCCGGTATTTTTTGAAGTGGTTCGGCCAGAGCTGGATGCCGAATCTTCATCGTTGGGGATGTCGGACCGCGGATCAGCCGATCCGGTTAGTTGTTTATCTTTCTTGGTTCCTGATTTTTCTTTGACCAGAACCGTTTTCTTACTTGCTACCTTCTTCTTTCGGCCACTTGTAGAACCGGAGGCCTTCCCTTTGCCTTTCTTGTCCTTGAATTGATGAAACTTTATAATTTTGCTGGGGGCGAGGAGAACACTAGGGTCGGTGTTAATGTTGAAATGACGCATTATTTTACCAAGTGGGATGGCGTATCCCCATGACCGAGTGGATGTCGGATCCACCATTTCACACAGGTTTGTGAAAACTACCTTAGCGTAGTTGATTTTGATGCCGTTGACCAAACCGGCAATCATCTCAATCTTTGCCTGGGTGAGACTATCAAAGTTTCCCCCTCTTGCTTGGACCGATTTTGTGAATATGTCACACAACGGTCTATACTCCGGTTGAAGAGATGATTTCTTACCGGATACTACGATAGGAACCGCTGTTTCCGAAAGAACCTGGCAAGCTGCCTGGAAGGGTTCCTCTTCCATGGACACCGAGAAGTCGTTCCCCTCGGATGGAAGCTGCAGTATCTCAGCGACCGACTTCTCCGTCAGTTCGATTCGTTGACCGCATACGGTTCCGATGATTGTTCATTCGGTCAAGAATGCAGTTAGGAAAAATTCGTTGACCGCATCCTGGTATAATACGAATGGCCCGCCCAGAAAATGTTCGAGACCGGACTCGGAGATCAGGGATAACACCTGCTTTGCCTAAGCCGAACCGTTTGCCCGAATTTCCTCGAAATCGACTTGGATGATGTGTTTGAACAACACTGAATCGCGACCCATTTTAGATAATAGGACCAATAGATCAAGAGAGTAAAAGCTTGAGAGAGTTGAGAAAGTTTGAAAACTAGAGAGAGAAAGCCGATTCGCGTGAGAATGAAAGAAAATGACTAAAGACCCTATTTATAGTCGCGGTTTGGAATTCCAACCGTCGCGAACCGTCACATCACGGTTAGGCGGGAACTTTTCCTCCAAAGACTATAGGCGGGAAACCATGGGCGGGAATCCATGAGCGGGAATACATGGGCGGGAATTTTCCCTCCAAGGTTTTCGAGCGGCAATTTTGAGCGTGTTTTTCATTTCGGTTATTTAACCGTCGATGAAGCGGTTCTTCTTGTAACCGTTCATCAAATGAAGCGGTCTAGTAACCGCGATGATGCGGTTTTCGAGTTTGACCGTATTTTTCAATGAAGTAATTTAGCGATATCAATCGGTTAGTTAGATGGATGGATATTCTAATATTGCGAATTTTGACCCGGTTATGAAGCTTAAAAATTAGATATTCATTGAAAGAGAAATACATGATAGAAACCGATACATAGATCGCTTTAGAATACATAAGAGATAAAAATACAACTTATGTAATGACTATTCTAGAGAGCTTGTCCTCCACCCCATCCTTATCGAGAACATTCGATGGGGATGCCGGTGTACCTGGTCCGAATTCTGGACGATACTTAAGAAAAAGCCGGCTTAAGTGAGGAGCATAACCGAGACCTTTCTTTGTCTCGACCATAGTCCTCAGGTTTTGGAAGATGACCGATGACCAATTTATGGGTGTATTGCTGACAATGTAGGTCATCATGTCGAACACTCTCTTGGAGTAGTGTTGGTTCGGAGATTGGCAGATGATAGATCGATTGACAATCTCGTAAAGGAGTTGGATGTGGTGGGCAAGGCGGGTTTTTAGCCCGTGGTTCTCCACCGGCACCTCAGTTCCGGAGAACAGTTCCGAATAGTCGGTTGCGGCGCTTCCCACCCGGCTTGGAAAGTTAGAGAATCCTTCTGTGGGCAGATTGAACATTTTAGCGAATTCGCTTTCGTCCACAAAAACGAAGTGGCCTCTCACCGAGGAAACAATGAAGTCTCCTCTCATAGAGGCATTGTTGAAGAAGTCGGTTACGTCAGGAATGAGTATGGGTCCGGATTCTTCGAGAAAGTCACGAAGATCGGTGTCGATTAGTGACTCAAACATGAGTTCCTTTGTTTCCAGATCATCATTCTCCATGCATGAATCGAAATCAATGCTCAAGAAATTCCTTAGAGTTCGGCTCGACATGTTTTCAAACTTTGCCAAAAGAGAGAGAGTTCAAGAAGTTCTAATTTTAAGATGTTGTGGGTTGATAAGGTGGGGTTCTTTATATAGATCTAAAATTGGAGGGAAAATATGGACATTTAATGCTGAAATTCAGTTTTGTCTCATTTATGAAGAGAATATTTATGTTTCCAAAACTCCTTGGGAAGGAGTCACTTTTGACCGATTGCGGAGCTTGAGGTAGGGAATCTAGTTGGGAAGTAACTAAGCTTGTTAGATAGTAATTACTCATGTAGTTGGAAGTTGAAAGTTACTTATCATTAATGAAAGAGAGTACAAGAAACCGGAAGGTAAATGATTAAAACCGAAAAATAGCATAGACTAAACCGAGATGATCATAATAGAGTTGGACACTAATACAACCGGTGCGTACATCAAAATGACCGGTTGTAGGAAGGAATGACTTAGTTTCTGTGAAATCACTTTCTGGAAAAATCACTTTCTGTGAAATCGAACACAGTCCCTCCCACCCTGGCATTGTAGTAAAATTCCAGGACTGTTTCGGGAAAGATGACATATTTGTCATCTAGAAAGTGTTTGAGACCGGTGTCTTCAAGTGACTTAATCATCTTGAAGACTTCATAATTCTCAGTGCCTTGAGATGAATCGAAATCCATTTGAAGGATGTTTGGAAACTGAGACATTTTGTCTTAGTAAGAGGATAAGTAGGAGCTTGTGATTGTTTTGTCTAAGGTTTGCCTAACTTATATATTAGTGGAGGGATGATAGTACTATCTAGTGTGTCACATGTAATGATGTCTATTAACCATAGGGTAAGGCATTTTGCATGAAATAAGCATGTCGACAGCCTAGGATGTGAGTCATAGGCCTGGACGGTGAAAGATATCGTATCTTCACGTCTTTTAAGGTATGACCGTTTTACTTTGAAAAAGTAGTTTTTCAGAACAGATAAGTTTAAACACAAATAATTATTCCACTTTTGTTTGGAGGCCAAATAATCCGAAGTAAGCTATTTCCAAACCGGTTGGTTTTCAGTCATTCGTTCCGATGCGGTTAATTGGTGCATGCACTAAGTAACCGGTCGGTTTAATCTAACTGATAGACAAAGCGGTTCTTCCATAGATACCTTGGTGAATTTAGAATCCTATAGTTTAGGAGGAACTACTGGTTTTGTCTGCTCGAACCGATTTCCCTTTTAAACATTTTTAGAGATAAGTTGATTAATATCGGTTAAACCAAGTGTGAGTCTGAATTGAGAAAACTTAGCTTCCTACAGAGGCTTTGTGAAGATATCGGCTACTTGTTGATCTGTTGATACGTATTCCAGCTGGATATGCTTCAGCATGACATGTTCCCGAATGAAGTGGTGCCTTATGTCAATGTGCTTGGTTCTAGAGTGTAGAACCAGATTGTAGGTGATTGCTATGGCACTTGTATTATCACAGAAAATTGGAGACTCTTTGACTGTGATACTGAAATCCTTCAGTTGTTGTTGGATCCAAAGAAGTTGTGAACAGCAACTTCCGGCAGCCAGGTATTCAGTTTCTGCGGTTGATGTGGCCACCGATGTCTGTTTCTTGTTGTGCCATGAAACAAGCCAATCACCTAGGAATTGGCATGTTCCGTTGGTGCTTTTTCTATCAACTTTGCAACCTGCATAGTCTGCACCTGAGTAACTTGTGAGGTTAAAAGATGAGTCCTTTGGATACCACAAACCGACTTCAGGAGTTCCCTTTAGGTATTTCAAGATTCGCTTTGCGGCTGTGTAGTGAGACTGTTTTGGATTAGCCTGGAATCTTCCACACACACCGACCACAAATAGTATATCCGGTCTACTTGTTGTCAGGTATAGGAGAGAACCGATGATTTCTCGGTAAGCTGTCAGGTCTACTGCATGACCGTCGTCATCTTTGTCCAATTTGACCGATGAGCTCATTGGAGTAGCGACTGAGGAGCACGTGTCCATCCCAAATTTCTTTAGAAGTTCCTTAGTGTACTTGGGTTGGCTTATGAAAGTTCCTTCTTCGAGTTGCTTAACTTGAAGACCTAGGAAGAAGCTTAATTCTCCCATCATACTCATTTCAAATTTGTTAGTCATCAGGGTTGAAAATTTATCACATAGCTTAGGATCGGTTGAACAGAAGATGATATCATCTACATATATTTGAACAAGTAGGATATGTTCCTTTTTCTCAAATTTAAAAAGTGTTTTGTCCACCAAACCGATGGTGAAATCATGTTTTAGCAGAAATGCGGTTAGTGTGTCATACCAGGCTCTAGGAGCTTGCTTTAAACCGTATACAGCTTTGTTTAGGCGGTATACATGGTTGGGCAGTTCAGCATTTTTGAAACCGGGTGGTTGTTCAACATATACTTCTTCACGTAGGTCACCATTCAGAAATGCACTTTTAACATCCATTTAAAAAACTTTAAAAATTTTGAATGCAGCAAAAGCTAGAAAAATTCTAATAGCTTCAATCCTAGCTATAGGGGAAAATGATTCTTCAAAATCAATGCCTTCTTCCTGTTTGTATCCTTGTGCCACTAATCTGGCTTTGTTCCTCGTGACCAAACCGTCTTCATTGAGTTTGTTTCTGAATACCTATCTTGTTCCTATGACCAGTTGATCTTTCGGTCTAGGGACTAGGTACCAGACTTTGTTACTCTCAAACTAGTTTAACTCTTTTTGCAATGCTTCATCCACTCTTTTCGGCTCAATCTGGGATATAAAGGCGGAATTAAAGTATTCCTCCAGGATTTGTCGCCTAGTTCGAACGGGTTCTTAAGGGTCACCTATAATTAGCTCAGGAGGATGATTTGTGTTCCTTTTGAGATTCGGTTCAGGAGCGTCTACCAAATCACCGTTTACTTGATCAAGGCTAGACGTATCGGTAGGCTGAACAAGAGTGTCAGACCGACCGATTTCCTCGGTTTGAACCGAAGTGTCAACTTCCTACCGTGGGACAGCTTGATCCAGCTGGGTTTCATCATTACCCATTTGGTCATGGACAAACCGTTTAAAAACCGAAATCTCATCTTCACTATCAGAGTGGATATTGTTATTTTCCAATCTGTTGTGTAGATCAAAGCATGATGCAGTGTTGCTTTCAACCGATTCATCGAAAACAACATGAAGTGATTCCTCCACGGTTAAAGTTCTAGTGTTATACACTCTATATGCTTTACTCACGGCTGAGTAACCGAGCATGAACCCAATATTGGATTTTGCATCAAAAGCGGATAGATAGGTTTTTCCATTTATGTGAATGTAACATTTACAACCGAAAATCTTAAGATACCTAAGGTTAGGAGTCCTATCGAAGTATACTTCATACGGTGTTTTGTTGTGAAACTTGTTAATCAGAGACCGGTTTTGTGTGTGACATGCGGTATTGATAGCCTTAGCCCATAATTTCTAGGCAATACCCGAATCGTCTATCATGGACCTTGCGGCTTCCTTGAGAGTTCGGATTCTTCTCTCGACCAGGCCGTTTTGTTGAGGGGTCCTAGCACTAGACAACTCGTGTCTAATACCGAATTCATCAAGGAATGCATTTAGAGTACTATTTGTAAATTCGGTTCCTCTATCACTCCTAATGCTATTAATGCGTGTTGATTTTTTATTTTGCAAACGTTTAAGTAGTGTAATCAAATTTGATGCGGTTTCACGTTTGGATGGCAAGAATATTACCTATGTGTACCTAGAATAGTCATCAACAACTACCATGGTGTAAAGCATACCTCCTAGGCTGACGACCCTAATTGGTCCAAATAAATCCATATGAAGAAGATCTAAGCATCGATTATATTGAATGTGTCCTTTACTCTTAAAGGTTGACTTAGTTTGTTTACCCATTTGACATGCTGAACAGACCTTATCCTTATTAAATACTATACCAGGGATTCCTTCAACTAACTTTTTACCGCGGATATAGTTTAAGGTTTTTAGGTTTAAGTGGTTTAACCTCTTATGCCACAGCCAGGTTTGATCGGTTTTAGCTACCATGCAAACATGGTATTCTACTTTATTTTTCCAATCTACCTTGTAAATATTCCCTAGCCTATTTCCGGTTAGTAATATAATGCCTTGAGAGTTTTTAACTAAGCATGCATGTTTCAGAAATTCTACAGTGTATCCAGCATCACACATTTGACTAATGCTTAGCAGGTTAAAACGTAGGTTTTCAACTAAGAGTACATTATCAATTGTTAAGTTACCATGGACAATCTTACCTTGCCCACAGTTCTACCTTTTGAGTTGTCACCGAAAGTGATCAATGCACCGGTTTCTAGTCTGAGTCGGTTAGAAGATTGTTATTTCCGGTCATGTGTCTGGAACAACCGTTATCCAAGTACCATTCAAAGTTTCCTAGCCGTTTCTTCATATCTTGTTCCTCATTTGCCATGAGACATGTGAGTTCATCATCACTGTCATTGTGAGCCCATAGACTTCCTCCATCATCGGCTATTAGTTCTTTCTAAACTTCAGTTCCTTCACCGGTTTGTTGATAATTATTTCGGTTATTCTGATCGTCCGCTTTCCGGTTATCTCGTCTTGGTTTTCTACATTCCCACTTGAAATGTCCCAAACAATTGCAGTTATAACAACTAACATTAGATTTATCACCGTAGTTATAGTTGTTGTTTGTCGGTTGGCTTCTCTTCATGAATCTCCCAAACTTTTGTGCAAGCATTGCCATGACATCCTCGGTGAACTGTTCAGTGGTTCTGATCGGTGCAGGAGCAATCGGTTCTGTGGATGTGATCAATGCACTGGTTGAGGTTGAGGTTGAGACTTCTTCTTCAGTCCTAGATCTCATTTCAAACTCACATGCCTTAAGATCTTCGAATATATCGTGTAGCTTCATCTTGCTTAGGCAGTTTGATTCCCTCATCACCATTATCTTTATGTTCCATGCACTTGGAAGAGATCTTAACGCTTTCATGATGACTTCCTTGTTGTCATACCTCTTGCCAAGAGTTGCTAACTCGTCTATCACACCTGTGAACTGGTCACTGTATTCCCTCATTGTTTCTCCCGGTCTCATCTTGATGTTTTCAAACTTCTGGGTAGCCACCATTATCTTGTTTTCCTTTGTTCTTTCATTTCCCTCATGAATCTGAATCACCGTTTCCCATGTTTCCTTTGCTGTTTTGTAATCTCTGACCTTACAATACATATTTCTGTCCAAACCGTTGGAGATGCGGTTTCTAGCATGATTATCCAGATTGTTTCTTCTCCTATCTTCAGCTGTCCAATCCTTTCTGTCTTTATCAATTATTATCGGTCTTTCAGCCAGAATGAACTGGATCTCGTCATCCATAGTGATTAAATGCAGGTGCATGCGTGCCTTTCAGTTGGCAAAGTCGTCACCTTCTAGCATTAGGGGCCTATCAAACGACATGTTTGCTTGAGTATTGAAACTAACTGCTCTGATACCAATTGTTAGGATCTAGGTCGCGGCTGGCGGACCGGGGTCTGGCCGGTCAGCGCGTCTCACTCAAAGGTGGTGATTAATCCGGTTAGAGATTAATACCAGGGTTTCAATATTACACAAACTGTCACAAACCCTTGAAGTGAGTTCAAGCGCGGAAGTGGTTTGTTTCAGGTTGAAGCAGCTCACACACGAGATAGGCAAAACCAAATTTGAATAAGATAGGTTTGGAGATTGCTGAGTCGGTTTTGCAGCTTAGTGATTCGGTTTAGGTGATGTTGAATCGGTTGGAGCGGTATTAGTAGGTTAGTACAGATCGGTTAGAATGTAGAACCGGTAGAAAGTAAATAATAAGACAGGTTTTTATGAATGTTCGGAGATGAAACTCCTACGTCACCCCTTCCTCTCGAAACCGCGAGAAGGATATTCACTAAGGAATACACAAACACAATCCGATCGAGACTTATTTTCTGCTCAATAACACCCGTACAATTTTAACCCAAATTGTAAATACACACTTGATCTCTTAATCTTAGAGAGATGAAACACAGTTTTTGACTTAGGTTGTAGAAAATTCTCAGAACTTGTGACCGCATTTATTCCTCTTCAGCTCCTTCTTTTATAGGTGAAATGTGC
Organism: Impatiens glandulifera; assembly: GCF_907164915.1. Taxonomy (NCBI): domain Eukaryota; kingdom Viridiplantae; phylum Streptophyta; class Magnoliopsida; order Ericales; family Balsaminaceae; genus Impatiens; species Impatiens glandulifera. The sequence continues at coordinate 2,747 of NW_025919530.1, read as the reverse complement.
CAACGGTCACATTTCATTTCCTTGAATCTGATTGGTTGAGCAAATGTTTAGTGATTCAGACCTGACGGTCAACTCTTCAGACCTGGCGGTCTAGTCTTCAGACCTGGCGATCTAGTCTTCAGACCTGGCGGTCTAGTCTTCAGACCTGGCGGTCTAGTCTTCCAGTGTGTAGGTCAAACCGGCTAAGTTTGTCTTTTACTTAATATGGAAACTGTCTGTTGGACAGTTGCCTGTACCTGAAAGATTGCCTTTCTGATTTATCGTGGAGTGGAAAGATCTTGTAGGACGGTCTTCTGCAGCCTGCAGACTGTCCTCAGACTTGTATGAATATGGCAATACTAAGTCTGTTCCTTCGATATCATCCTCAACATATACTCGAAGTATTTATTTGTACTGGTCGGTTGTTAATGTAAACCGGATGACTTCCGGTTTTTCCATAGTTTCTAATTGACCGACTGTTCAAAGATTCTGGCCTTCTGTTTTGACCGATCTTGTCTTTCTTGTTCGGTCAGGTTTTTGGTCGGTTTGATTGCTTGTCCGGTTGAGTTTCTTAACCGATTGAGTAACTTGACCGGGTGAATTCTTTACCTATTCCTGCACAAGAGTTTTGTTTTTGTTAAGTTTATTTAACCGATCTAATTTTATCTAACATATTATAACTATTAGATCACAACACACATTTAAAATAAAATTAATGAGACAATAGTATGAACCTAAAAATTTGTTAACATATTATCAAGAATATTAACTATTATCATTAGTAGCCCAACTTAATATCAAAATTGTTGACTAAGTATTAGTGTTATGTTTAGTCCAAAAAAATAATTTCAAGTATAATGCAATTGTGAATTTGAAATCAAGGTTTTTTTTAGTTAGTTAATGTTATTATTCATATAAATACAATATATGTTTTTATAAATTATGTTAGTGAATTTTACTAATAATATTATTCATATATATTATTTATGAATTGTGGTGTCGAACCACAGTCCAAGACTATTAAAATCTCAAGATAACTCTTAAAATTCTAAGATTTTACAATTTTACATTAGATTAATAAGTCTGATTTTAAGTAAATTCTTAAATAGGTAAATTCTTACTATTTTAAATTTACGGTAATAAGATTTTACGATTTTATACGATTTTACGTTTAAAAAATAATTTTATATTTAAAAATTTAGAAATAAAGTTATTATTTATTCAAATAAATAAATTAATATAATTAATTTTGTAAGTATAATTTGTTTTATAGTGTTATTTATTTATTATTATTATTATTTAATTAATTTTATATTTAAATATATAAAATTTTAAAATTGACTAAGTATACTTAGTCATATATATAAATAATAATAATAATATATAACTATTATTTTTTCAAATTAAACTCTTACGATTTCAAATAAACTTTAGTTTTTAGTAGCTTACAACTAGCCAACGATTTTACGTAAACTCTCAATTTTGACCGCCTTGCCTCGATCATAATATTGTTACTTGTTCATGTATATTACAATATTTATAAATTGTTATTGATATATTTTAAATCTATTTTGACAAATCCGACAATTAACCAAACCGATTAAATCGACCAAATTGTTCTTTTAACTATTCAAAACGGATCAATAAAAACGACATATCGACGGTTTAAAATTTAGTAAACCAATGTCAACGGTTTAGATATGCATTTCGGTCAATAAATTTACCAAACAAACCAAACCCCTCACACCCATATTTAAAAACACACATCTTATTTGAAGCCTAGAAATATACTACATGCATGACCTATGATATAACGAAAAGACACAACGAGTCATAACCTTTGCCTTTGTAAGATGAACTTGACCACAATCGACACAATGAGTTATGAGTTGATTGTCCTAAGAAATTCGGGATTATAATTACTACACGTAAAAAGTCACGAAAAATATTCTCTTCTTCATTTCGACTCTCCTTCAGAAGGGTCTCGGAAGAACAGTGGATGAAATTCACAATTGAGATGTTCACTTTTTACATTGGCTGTTATAAAACTTCATATGTTGGGAGAATGACTGATCACTCCATTAATTATCCCAAGACCAAGTTAATCGTGTTGTCCGAGAAATTAAGCATCGTCGAAAGAATATATATGTGCTATATCTGTGCATTATAATTGAAAAGGACACCTCTCTTTGTGTTGTTATTTTCTTATAAAATTAGAAATTTTGTTTCCTTGCTTTTTAAAAATCGTGTTGTCCGAGAAATCAAGCATTGTACATTTGTTTTAGTCTTTAGAGAACAAATTCTTAAACACGAGTAAAACGTTTTAAATAAACATTAGTTTATTTTGAAAATGTTAATTTGTGATATTTTTATTTTATTTTTAATATTTAAAGATTTTAATGTATAATAATAAATAAGTTAAAAAAGAAATAGAAAACATTTTAATAGTGTGATTAATTATTTGTGTAATATTGTTCGATTAGAAATTAAATAAAATGATTTTTAATTCTAGTTGATTTTTTTTTTTTTATAGAAAAAATCAACATACAAATTCTAAAGTTAATCAAATATAATAATATTTTTGTATGATCACTTTCTCATTTTTCACTCTCAAATAATATAACAAATAAATTAGTATACATAATATTAAACTAAATAGGCTGAAATTTGTTGAACATGATTTTAAATCACTTGCTCGTCGGAATCGGCATCCATAATAAACAGCTAGTACTCTGCCTCCCTCGTCTTACCAGAAAAATCCAGTCGGT
>NW_025919529.1:0-996 GCF_907164915.1 Impatiens glandulifera | reverse complement strand
ATGATCGATCATTGGCTAGGCACTCAAATTGTTGCATCCATGATCGAAAAATTAATCTTTCTTGTTTTGATTGATGAACTAAAGAGAGAAAGGTGATTATATTATAATGATATGTGAATGATGTGTACAGAGTTACATAGGTTATGTCTAAATATAGACATTAGATTAAACTAATAAAGAAACTAATATAATAATATAATATAATATTGATATTATCACAATTTATCATATTGTGATAATATCTTACAGATATATTATATTCTAACAGCCCCTACTCAAACTAAAGATGAAAAACGCTTGAACAACTTCAGGTTTAAGACGATCGAGATGTTGAACTGTTGTTGATATATATTTCAAACTTCAGAAACTCGTGAGCTGTTTAAATCCATCAAACTACATGATGACAGTGTGTTGACTGAAGAGAACTAGTAAAAAAGTAGAATCTCATGGCCTTTGAATTCTGGATGAAACAACAACCGAAAAGAAACTCCAAAGTTACTCGTGAGTCTCAAGATATTCATCCAACAACAAATGATAGTGTGTTGCCTAAATTAAAAAACCAACGAAGAAGGTAGTCCAAAGGGATAAAATAGTGTGTTGACTAAATAACGCCAATAAGCACATATGATTAGATTAAGACCAATAAAAATATGGGCATTGACTACTGGGATAAAGCAACAACTGAAAACAAAACTCAGAGATTGTGATTGGCGAAGAAAAATAAGATTATCAACAAAATTATTTGAAAGAAACAAATATTAATAAATATATATATATATAATAATAGAGTTTTATTATAGCCCTCCATCAATGCCTAAAGTAGCCATTGATGGAGACAGTAGGAGATTAGATTTTGTGCTTAAGAACAAAACGAAATCTCTCACTAAGAGAGAGCTTTGATACCATGTTAGAATTAAAAAGAGAAATGAGATTATATTAGAATGATATGTAAATGATGTGTCACATAGTTACATAAGTTATGTCTAATATATAGAC
>NW_025919528.1:0-103021 GCF_907164915.1 Impatiens glandulifera | reverse complement strand
TTAAAATTAATTAATTTGGGTTCAAATTTAAATAATCTTTGGATTTGTAGTAATCAAATTACAATTTGATTTTTTAGAAATCCGTCGTTTGAAATTAATTAAAAATACTTAATTTAATAGATTGTTCATTTGAAGATAGAGCCGCCGATTGATTTTTGAAAATCAATAAAATGACATATGTGTACAAATATATTAGCTAGAGTTTATTTAAGTTCGTAGTTTGGTGATACTTGGGAAAGAGGGCTTTCTCGCTTCATCCTTTGTATCCGTTTTAAAAACGGTCACTACTTTATAAATCTGACTTGTAAAAATCAGTTGTATAACGTTTTATTTTAACCAATTATTCTTCTGGTTCTAGACGTGCGTAAGTTTGTGCGTATTTAAAGAATTGTAACAACAATTATTTAAATGCTAATACTTGTTGTTGATGATGACTAGGTTGGAAAATACCTAAAGAAACATTAGTTTAAAAGACATTTGAGTTTAAAAATAAATTATAAACGAGCTTTTATCAAAATATTTTTTTGTGGAAATATCCCAAAAATATTTTGAAATCATTTTCTAATTTTTCGCCCCAAGCAATGTAAAATTTGCAATAACTTTGGTCACATTGCAACCACCTGCCGCATCCACTTTGATCGCGGTATTCAATCCACACATACGCCTCCTTCAGCATTAATGGCGTCTCCAACTATGGTTACAGATTCTGTCTGGTATCCTGATTTTGGTGCAACCGACCACATTACTGCGGATCTTGACAAGATTTTTAGAAAATGAATTGAGGTTCCAAAATTACAAAAATAATTTTAAAATTTTAAAATTGGAACCAAAAAGGCCTTAGGGCCGGTGACCTAGGTCTTGGATTTGTTTTAGCGGTCAAGGATAAAAAGCCCTCAGTTATAGTCAGGAACCCCTCAGTCCGGGATCGGGATCCTTAGTTGGGGTGTGGAAGTCCCTATCGGGGTGCTAAGCCCTCTCGTTCCTTGGCTAGATTTCTCGGTCGGGTATCAGAATTCTTGGTCGGACTCCTTGGTCATGGGTGGAAGTCATCGATCCTAAGTTAGAGAGTTCTCGGTCTGGTGCAAGACTCCTCGGTCCTAGACCTGACTTCTCGATCAGACATCTTGGTCCTGGGTGAAAGTCATCGGTCTTGGGTTAGGGAGTTCTTGATCGGGTGTGAGACTCCTCGGTCATATGTTTGACTTCTCGGTCGGACGCCTCAGTCCTAGGTTAAGGAGTTCTCGGTCGGGTTCGAGACTACTCGGTCCTAGGTTCGACTTCTCGGTCGTAGGTTCGACTTCTCGGTCGGATCTCTCACTCCTAGATGAAGAACATCGGCCGAACCTCTCGGTCCTAGCTTACCAAGTCAAATCAAAACTCCATACCAATCATCAAGTCAAATCAAAACTCCATACTTTGTCTTAAAATATTAAATATCTTGAATTTCATTTTTTAAAAATCAATAATTCAAAGGGATATGAATAAATAAAACCTAGCATAAATCCATAATAATGGACATAAAATTGAATGTTGGATATTGATTTTATGTTAAATATTATATTTTAAGTGTGAAAGTAATTAATTATTTCAAAATTATATTTTGCATAAATTAAATAAATTTAAAATACATAAGTATTTTATTTTGTTATTTTATAATAATAAAAAAGTCTCAAATATATTTTTCAATCAATTTAAAACTTAACTAAATATATTTTTAATTTTTTATTAATTTTTTTTTATTAATTTGTGTAGACATCCAAATCGGTCTCGCCTTTCTTGGTTTAGTAGGTGGTCCTTTGGTGTTTCTTCCTTGTAAATACTTGTTCCCTGAATCCCACCCTTGGGATTCAGAAGATGGGTTTACGGAAAAGTCAAAGTTTGGACTAGGCCGAGCCACTGTGGAACTTAGATCTACCTACAAGAAAAACACTATAGACAAACACAAGACATGTTATTTTTATTAAATTTAGAATGTATTAATGGACGTTTAACTCAACTATAATGCATACACGTATTTACATAAGTATAGTAATAGTAGGCTCATAAAGGTTACAAGCGTAATTATATTGCTTGGGCACGACGAGCGATGGGTCTTGGGAGTAATGATATGGTTTTTGTGTCCAAGTAAAATCTTAAGAGAAAGTTAGTTCCCCCAGCATGTCAAACAAAGCCATCAATGTAAAATAAGAGCATACCCTCAATCAGGAATTTCTACCCCTCCTTTTGCTACCTCTAAATACAAACTCACTAAAATATGGAAGTGGGGATCGATCCAAGGACCTAAGTTAAACTTACGGAACATCCATCAAATTTGGAATAGGTTTCAATTCCTCATTAACTAATCTTTGTACATAATACTATAGGTGTACATATGATGTCGCACCACGCACATCATGTACTACCTCAAACAATAGAGTGATGTGCCCAAAATTAGAACCAATGCATGTAGAAAGACGAATTTGGGTGATGTACTATTTTCCCCTTTATTTATTATTTTGGATTTTTTACTTTTTATATATTTTTTTGTTATAGTTATAAAAATAATATTCTTAAAAATAACCAAAAGATTAGTCAAGTTAAGCATCGATTAATCCCTAGTAGAGTCGCTAGAAAAGTTGTAACACCAAAAATCGACCCTTTTAGAAAATATATTTTTGAACTTGATAGTCATGCACATAACTTATATTCCTCTCAAATATTGAGTGAGACGAGAAAAGAAATGCTAGACACAACTAGAGCATGTTTAAAATTGTCAATTTAGACTAGTTTTGACATTTTTTAGAGTCATCACCTAATTACTCGTTGAGAAATTAGGGAAAAAATATTTTGCGTGTTCAAACGTGTTTTAGAGATTATGTATTTGGTTCAGTGCTTGGTTATATGTGAGAAAAAGTATCGACGCTATGTCGCACTTACCCGTCACATGACGGTCACTACTCTAAACATTTGGTAATTTAAAAATATATTATTTTATACCTTATTTATTTATTTCATCAAAATAATCATTTAAAACTAAATCTAATAAACATGTGTTTAGTTTAGGTATCAATCTATACCTAAAGCATGCGTCTACGTTATTGTCATTGGTCTTAAACATAAAATATTAAGAAAATATTTGAGTGTCTTGTTGTATCAGCCCTGTTTGACATTTTTTTTTCTGCACACCAAAATAATTAGTTAATAAAATAGATATAATTTATGTTTTAGGAAAATTAACATATTAAAGATTAAAAATATATAGTTTAAAATACTTGTCTACAAGATTGTTTTATAATAAATGTCATATAGACGTAAATAATAATAATATATATTTGATAATACTAAAAAAAATATATAAATATTTAATAAATAACAATAATATTAAATTGTAACGTCAAAAATTGACCATTCACGATAAGAGATTTTCGTTACTCAATAGTCGCACCCCATATCTCACCATCATCGTTTCTAGAATGCATTTAAAAACATCGATTTAGACTAGCTTTGACTTTTTAGAGTCGTCACCTAATTTAGTACTCGAGAAATTAGAAAAGAAAAAATATTTTGTGTGTTCAAATGTATTTTAGAGGTTCCGTTCTTAATTCGGTGCTTGATTACACGTGAGAAAGGGCTCACGCGCTATGTCTAATATTCTTATCACATGACCGTCTCTATTATTTCTCCAATCCTAGGACATGTGTCTAAAGGTATAATCCAAATATAAACATGTGTATAATTTTGCATCATTTTGTTCTAAAGACATGCGTCATGTTGAAAAAATAAATTAATGAATAAAATTAGAAAAAGACATGTGCATAAGATTAAAATCTAAAAAATACCTAGAATTCCAAAAATATCTCATACACTCAAAGCATAGTCTTACATGTGAAGTTATCCACATTATCCAAAATCTCAAAGTGTCATGTGCTTTTTTTTTAACGACTTAGCGTCATTTCATTAAAAATTCCTAAAAATGGAAAAAAACCACGAGTTTAAGAGATCATTCTAGACAGGCGTAGAATGATTTTAAAGTCGTAACATTCTGAGTAAAAGCTAAAAACCTAAAAACGTAAATTAATTATCTGATTACAATGCTTTCAATTCTAGTGAGTTTAAAAAACGGTAAATTACAGATATTCTAGTTCTGCTCCGTGCTTGGAATTCTTGTCCACGTTCCCGCGAGGGCGCTGCAATCCGATACAATATCTTTCCATAACTCTTCAACGCTCCTACTGGTTCTGTCATATACCCTTCCATTCCGTTCTTGCCAAATGTTATACACCACTACTCCAAAGCTGCACTTGAACACGCTTGTTGCAAATCTATTTCCCTTGACTTTGAGTAGTGCAACATCTTTGATTTTATTCTATTCGCTCGAGAAACTGATCAGCTCCAAGCTTTTATAGATTTTTTCTCAAAGCTTTGAAGCAATACAGCAACTTCCGAATAGGTGATCTATGGTTTCTTCATTTCGTCTACATAGAAGACAGTTCGTTTCTGGGATGCTCATATACTTGCTGATACGATCACGAGTGTTGAGTCTTTCCCAGAAGACGAGCCATATGATGAACTGGTGTCTAGGGATAATCTTCGTTGACCACACAAAAGGAGCCCATTCTACTTTTTATGCTTTTTCCCAGGTTACCTCCCATATTTTCTTCGATACCAGCTTCCCATTGTCCTCAGCTTTCCATTCATGGATATTCGGTCTGTCGTGTAGTTGTATGTTACTTATATGATCAAGTATCCTCTGTCCTTCTGGATTTCTTCTCAAGAGTGAGTCCCAATTTACGTTTTTAATGTCTCTGATTTTCGCTTTTGTGCAGTCACTTCTGATGCGGGTATTTTGAAACTCCTCTTTGTGGATGACAGACTGATTTTCGAACCAGGAGTCGTGCCAGAATAGAGTGCATTTCCTGTCCACTAGCCGGATGTCATAAAGATCTGCAATATCGCTTCTTAGTTTAAGAATCTTTTTTAGAGACCAACTCATACCTTCATGAATTTTGCAGGTTCAGATGCTGGTTTCGTATTTCATAAACCTCGTATGCACCCATTTGATCCATAGTGACTCCTGATTGCGCTCTAAAGCTTACATATGCTTGAAGGTGAGAGCATTGTTCCACTCGATACAGTTCTTCAATCCGATGCCTCCATCATCCTTCGGTTTGCAGAGAGCGGTCCATTTGACTTATTTTCCTCCTCTTCCGCTACTGCCCCAAATAAAGTTCCTCATCAGTGTATAGAACTCCTTCATTACCTTCTTCGGAATGACCATTTTTTGTGCCCAATAGCCAACTATGCCCATGACCACTATTTTGATAAGTTCGATCCTCCCTGCATAAGAAATTTTTTTCACTGCCCAGCCAAATATCGTGTTTTTTACCTTTTCAATCAACGGCTTGTAGTGTGAGATCTCGATCTGCTTCGCGGTTAACGGAATTCCTAAGTACCTTACGGGAAAACTTCCTTCCTTGATGCCCATCATGTTAAATATGTCCTTCTTCGTTTCGTCATTTACACCTCCATAAAATGCTACACTTTTGCTTTCATTCATAGTTATACCTGTAACCTCAGAAAAGAACGTTAGTGCTGCCCTAATAGTTTTAATGGAATCAATGTCTGCGTGCACTAAAATGAACAAATCGTCAGCAAAGCATAAATGGGTTACCTCCTCTACCTCACAAAATGGGTGAAAGATGTATGGACGATTCTTTCGGAACATCGCGAAGATGCTCTCAAAGATCGCCATGATAGCTACGAAAAGGTAAGAAGAGAGGGGTTCCCCTTGCCTTACCCCGTTTTCACCCTTGAAATAGCTTCCGTGGACTCCATTGACACTAACAACAAAGTAGGATGAGGAAACGCACTGCATAATCCAATAAATAAAAATCATAGGAAAAGCAGAAACAACCAGAAAGTCCTGAATGTCTTCCCATCTAACAGAGTCGAAAACTTTCTTGATATCTATTTTGAAAGCCACTCTCGGAGATATTTTCTTATTCCTGTAGCCTTTTAAAAGGCTCTGCATGAGAAGAATATTATGAGAGATTGTCCTATCGGGGATGAATGCAGATTGGTTAAGATTTATAATTTTTCCTATGACATTTTTAAATCGTTTAGAAATGATTTTTGAAATTATTTTATAAATCAAATTGCAGCAGGAAACTGGTCTAAAATCTTGTACTTTCTCGGGTACCGTAGTTTTAGGGATCAAGATTAAGACCGCTGTATTCCATTGCTTTAACATCTTCATGTTCTTGAAAAACTCCAGAACCCCATCAGTAACGTTTTACCCACATCCGACCAATTGTCTTTGAAGAACTGTGCATTAAACCCATCAAGACCTGGGCTTTTATTCCCATCAATACTAAACAGAGCTTCTTTAACCTCAACCCTCGTGACCACCCTTATCAACTCGCGACTATCTTCTGCAGAAATTTTCCTATCAATAATCTGATACAAGGTATTCAAGTGACTTTGATGCTGCTTTCTTGTACCCATAAGTTGCTTATAGAAATCGATAGGCAAATCTTGTATACCCTTTTGACCCTGAACATATTCACCATCATCATTCTTCAGCCTGTATACATTGTACCCATAAGTTGCTTATAGTGTGATTTTATTCATCCATGTGATAGAAGCTTTATATAATTAATTATTTTTATTATTATTACTTTAAATACTTAAATATTTTAGTATACTTTGAATAGAGAACAATGATCCATTTTTATTTTGGTTTGCCTTACAGACTTTCTGATGAAACTAGACAGACCTGAATACCAAATTCACTCGAATAGTCGGAATTCCAAATGAAATATCGATTCTATTAATGTTCACCTACTATGAATTCTTTTGAGACAAGATTACTCATTAGTATTAATAAAAAGACAAGGGTCTCCCGACCAATAGTTTAAAACAGTTATATGTGGACAAAGCAAAGCAGAATAAATAAATTTCGTCTTCTATTTTTTTTAACGATCTTGAAGTATTTTTTTAATATCCTTAGCATCATACAAACATAAACAAACAGAGTTTCAAACTGAAACAATAAACCAAATATTTTTAGAACAATCAACTTAATGAATCTTCACGTTTTGAATTATCATTCATAGAAATCATGAATAAAATTTCAGAATTACTAAAGTAAGAAATCTTCTCAAACTCAAAGTTTCTATCAAATCCTATGCATGATTTTCTAACTTACCATAGTACTGACTTTTCATGGGATAAACCTGACTAGGAATTAAAAAACTTATAAAAACAATTAAAAATTAGACTTAGTTGATATTCTTGATATGAAAGCTCTCAATTTCTATCGTGTCAGAATGATTGGAACATAGCAAAAGAATTGGATAAGAGCCTGAGAGGAGAAGAAAGCTTTTTTTTTTTTCCATTTGCTCTTCTTCTCTAGTCAACCAAAAGAAGTCACTTCCTTGCCTCTCTTTCTTTACTTTCCTCCCCAAAACAACCACTTTCTTTCTTATCTTCGTTGCCACATTTTTCTTGTTGCCTCGAACTCCATGAGGCTAAAAAAAAATTCCCCAAAAGACGCACAAACAAGCTAGGAGTTTTGTCCTTTTGCATCATTTCTGGAATGCCTAATTTGGTTTGGGGTCTAGGTGGCATGATGCGCTTAGGCCGCGTTTAACTTGAAGTTCAATACTTTTTTTCCTGGAAAAACAAAACTATATAACACTAGTAAAAAAGATAGCAACAACGATGGTAAAACAATCGCTAAAGGTCAATTTACCGTCGCTGCAAATCAGTGCCAATGGTAGAAAAGCCCGTCACCAATTGTCGATATGATCCGTAGCTAAAATATGGCCACAGTAATAAACACCGTCGTTAAAGTGTTGGCTATGAAAACAAAATACCGTCACTAAAAGGTGCATAAATGATTTAATCATGGTCTCCAAATTTACATGTATAATTTTATATTTTATTTTTCTAAATTTAAATAAAAATTTCAGATAAGCTCCAAACAATTTTTTTTAATACAAAAAATATATCCTTAATATTACTATACATTACATTTCTTTCTAATATAGAAATATTGTTTATACAAAATATATGACTAGTTATCTAGTTAAAGCTCAATTCTCTTCTAAAACACAAATATTATCTTCACATAGGTCTTTATGTGAAGTCAAGTGAATTTCTACAATTTCTCAGCATCCTATTATACACAAACTATACCAGCAAATCTACAATTTCTCAGCATCCTATATTATACACAAACTGGACCAATAATTCTACAATTTCTTATAATAATCAACTCACAATATTTCCAGATTTATTATGATTTATAGCACTTGGAAGGATATGCTAGGTTGGGTGAAATTCATTTTCCCTAAAAATTAGTATTATTTTAAAGTTAATAAAATCTTAACTAAAAAAATTCTTTGCAAATAAAATTATTTTCTTACTGTTTTTTAGATTTGTCAAATTACTGAAAGTAGAAGGAAATAGACCGCTAATTCAGATTCTTTGGAGATCTCTACTAAGTGATAATACAACAAATGAACTAAACATATACATATGCAGCTAAAAATTTCTAAGGAAGTCACATTATTCTATTAACATCTCACAAATGTGTCTGTCTTACAACAGACTAAATAGAGTAGAGGCTTCTGGCTAGCTAGAAAGGGAAAGCCTGATAAGTTGATAAGATTCAAATATTTTAAATTGGGAGATTTCTGTTTCTGCTGTGGCTTCTTTGGTCATGAACATATTGGTAGTGATAAAGTTGGAGGTGATCTTAACTAGCCTGAGTTTGGTCATGGGCTGAGAGGTTTCTCGGTGATGTCAGCTCTTTTTTTCCAGATTTTTCAGCCCAATCACTATAAATTATTTCATTTCTTGTATTGTTTGGATCAAGAATAATGGAAAAAAAATAGTGAATAAATCACTTAGACAAAACATTATAGCACATACCAGTACCACAAGCTCGATTGAAGAACAATAGATATCATTCATATTAATCATTCCATCAGCTCTTAAACATTCCATCAGCTCTCTGGTGAGGAGATTTGACAAAGTCTGTCAACTAAGAAATAGAAAAAGATGATTATCAAATAGCCTAAAAGCTTATAATACTAAATAATAGGATTGAACATAAAGGTGAATAAATATTGGAAATCCATAACCTAAAGAGAAATTTAAATATCTAATTTAGTACATGTAATATGACATTCTAACATAAAATAATAGGATTGCATGATCCACATAAAGATGAATAAATATTGGAAACCCAAAACCTACATAGAAATTTAAATACTTATCTAGTACATATAATATGACCAGAGCTAGTTAGTTCAATATCCAAACCACTATTTAAGAAGCACTTTAATTAAAATTCTATCAGCAATAATTCAAAGTTACATACTACACTCTCACTCTTAACAACTACTTCAAATTTACAAAATGTGTTCTAGGATTGATACTTACTGTTGGCTTGATACCTAACACCAATAAGCCATGCTTATTTCTTTATTGAATTTAACCAGCATTTCTATTAATGATGGTATGTGAGATCTCTTCTTAATGTTGTACTAGATATATTTATGAGTTTTAATTATATTTATTTTTGGGTTACCTTAAATAAACAACTCGTTATCTTCTACTAATGTTTGGGATCTCATCAAGTATAGAGGTTGAGGTTAGTATGTGAAAAGTTGTTTTGTTGTCAAATATTATACATAAGTTCATTAAATGATTCACTTTTCATAAAATGATAATGATAATAGACAAGTTCATAGACAGTTGTACCCTTCAAGCACCTAGCCAAACAAAACCTGATCAATAAAGAAACAAAGCATTATAGACTCAGACACATCTTCTCCCATTTAGATTGGACATCCCCTACATAAGTTAAATAGACTTTCCCTCTTAATTAAGAACAAATCAAGCTCGTCATAAGTCTTTTAGATAAATTTCTCGCTTCCTTTTGTGAAATATTAGGAGTAAATAAGACGACTTTCACTCGTACAAGGTCACTTACCTCGATTTTTCATTTGTCTTTTCGGTTGTGCAGGTTCGTCAATGGGAGATGAAGATGTTGGGAGAGCAAATGGTTCGTCGATGGGATATTGGAGTACTCTCCCTCTTTAACTCTCATAAATTTTAAGAAGACTTTTATGTTTATGTTTATTTGATTTTAAGTTTAAATTTTAGGTTTTGGAAAATGGGATAAGATGGCCATGGTTATTAATAAATATATATTGTATTATTCATTATTATTTGACCAAGAACGATGGTAACAATGTCTCGTTAATTTGTCGCTATTGATTACTCTTTTACTAGTGTAATTTGTTGGTTTTATTTACTACTTTTTATTTTATTTAAATAGACCTAAATTTAAATATAAACTTAAGGTGCAAAATGTGGTGTCTAAATAAAAAATAAAAATAAAAATGTTGTCAAAGAACCGTTGAGCTACGTGGTAGACAAATGTTGATAATCACTAGAGAAGTCAACGACGACAAAAAATTATCAATCGCGGACAGAGCGGCTAACGATGACCATCGTACACGAATCACCACCGATCAACATTCAAGAAGATCACAAGTGACCCAAACGACGTCGTTTTCGCCCCTTTCAACATGTAGATCGCATGCCCCAAAACTATGTCATTTTGAAGAAGGATTAAAAATGCTTCTTTATCCTTTAGTTGGACAATTTTAGTTTTATTTTAATTCTTCAAAAATTAAAATTTTGATTTATATGTCCAAATTCAATTTCACAAGAAGGAGATTGTTAATTGAATAATAATGATCAATTTCCCAAATATTTGAGAACAATTCATTAGCTAGAAATGACGTATTTTGCCATTAATTGTTTTTAGAATCGTTTCACTTTTAGAGTGTGACTAATCTCCGTGGATTAAGTAAATAGCCTGTTGTACGTATTTTTTACGGTTTCTTCACTTTACAGATCATTTTATGTTTTTTTCCATTCAAATACCCCGTCTTTAAGGGCGATGTTCGATATTCTCGTTAAGCCCAATAAATTAGGCCCTAAATAATATCAACACAAAGATTTTATCTTAGAAAATATATTAAAGCATATTTTGGGAATATGCTTAGAACATTCCCTTATTTTACTTTATTTTATTATATTAGATTTTATATTATTTATTTCGTTTTCAATTCAATATTGTAAGTATATATAGGCTATGCCTAGTGCTTAATAAAATACAATCAAAAGTTTTTCTCTTTACACTATACTTTTCATTTTATACAACAACAAGTGATATCAGAGTTGTATGGTGTTCGATCTGTTTTGGTAATGACAAGAAAATTAAAAGAGATGATGAACAGAGGTTGGAAGAATGAAGGGGTGATGCGCTTCATGCCTCTCACGCGTACTAACTACGTGGATGAGGTGATCCTAATGAAAGTGGATGTACAAGCGCAAGACTTCTGGGATGTCATTGAAAATGGTTCGGGAGGTCTTCGTGAAGATCGACGGGCTATGTTGTTACTTCTCCGGACAGTGCCGATAGAGTTGATCCAAACTCTTGGAAGAAAAAAGACGACCAAAGAAGCATGTGACACACTAAAAATCATGCGGGTCGGAGTTGAACATGTCTGAGAAGCAAAAGCGCAAACACAACGAACATAGTTTGAAAACCTGACATTTAAAGATGGCGAGAAGATGGAGGCTTTTGACATTCAACTTGCGACGATTGTCAACGAGCTCGAGGTGTTGGGCGATCCAATGTCCGAGTACAAGGTATAACTCAAATTCCTTCAAAGTGTGTCGTGTGCATACAAGTAGATGGCGACGGAGATTGAGTCACTCGTCGATCTGAAAATGTTATCCATCGAAAAACTCACAAGTCGACACCTAGTTGTAGAGGAGCATGTCGAACTCAATGATGTTAGATCTTTTGGTGAGCGACTACTACTTATAGAGAGGAATGGTGATTCATATTACAACAAAACGTGTTCATCATGGCCACTTGTTTCGTTCAATTTAGTGGAGACAAATAACTTTTGTGTTGTAATCTGAATTAAGCGCAAACACAATGAACATAGTTTTAGAACCTGACATTTTAAGATGGCGAGGGGATGGAGACTTTCGACATTCGACTTGCGGCGATCGTCAACGAGCTCGAGGTGTTGGGCGATCCAGTGTACGAGTACAAGGTATTGCTCAAATTCTTTCAAAGTGCGTCATGTGCATACAAGTAGATGGCGATGACGATTGAGTTACTCGTCGATCTGAAAATGTTATCCATCGAAAAACTCCCAAGTCGGCTCCTAGTTGTAATGTAGCGCGTCGAACTCAATGATGTTAGATCTTTTGGTGAGCGACTACTACTACTAGTTGAGAACAAGACATGGGAGTTTGTGTCACTTCCAATTGGTCATCGAGCCATCGGGCTCAAATGGGTGTTCAAAGTTAAAAGGACCCCAATGACAACATTGTGAACCACAAGGATATGTGCAACGCTAAAGGGTGAATTTCGAGGAAATTTTTGTTCTAGTAGAAAGAATGGAAATAATACGTCTGCTACTCGCACTTGCTGCACAAAGAAAGTGGTAAGTACACTACATGGACGTGAAGTCAACATTCTTGAATGGTGATCTCGTAGAGGAGGTCTATGTAGAACAACCACCTGAGTTCATCGATTCCAAGAACATAGGTAAAGTTCTTAAGTTGAGTAAGGCATCATATGGGCTCCAAAAATCTCCATGAGCATGATACTCAAAAATGGATGCCTCCTTTACTTCACCTAGTTTCACAAGAAACCCGTTCGAACATGCCGTTTATAGAAGAGGCGATGCTCAACCTTTCTTGTCTGTGGGTGTCTATACGGATGACTTGATTATTAAGAGAACAAGTGTACAAGACATCATCAATCAAGACACAAATGCAAGAAATGTTTAAAATGAGAGACCTCGGTCTTCAAAGTTACTATTTGGGGATTAAAGTACGTCAAAATGACGGTGATATTACATTGTGTCAAAACGCATATGCTACAAAGATTTTGGAGAAAGTTGGCATGTGTAACTATAACCCGTGTCACAATCCAATGGGCATGAGTACGGTTGTGGATGCAACAAGGTATCAAAGCGTACTTACAGTATTTTTTACCTAGTAAACCTGATATTGCTAATGTTGTAGGCATAGTTAGTCGATACATGGTGGTGCCAAGTTTTCAAGATTGGGCTGTGATCAAGCAGATAATTCACTACGTATGGGATACGTTGGGTTATGGGTGATGTTATAAGTCAGAAGTAGGTGAAGTTACATTAGTAGGCTACATCGATATGATCCTGATGGCGATGTTGATGACCGCAAAAGCACCTCCATGATAGTTTTCTTTATCGGAGGTAGCATTTTGACTTGGACTTCATATAAGTAGAAGATTGTTACTTCATCTTCATGCGAGTCGGAGTACATCGCAGCGACGACAATGACATGTCAAGGGGTCTGTCTTAGTCGTCTTATTGGCGAGTTAGTTGGGTGTAAAGAATTGACAATTAAATTATTGGTTGATAACAAGTCAGTCATTGCTCTCTGCAAGAATCTAGTTCATCATGAGAGGAGTAAACACATTAACACGAAATTTCATTACATCCGAGAGTGCATTGAAGAAAGAAAGATGAATATTGTCCACGTTGGCATTGATGGACAACTCGCTGATATCCTAACAAAGGAGTTAGGGAGAAAAAAGTTTATCGAGATGCGTTTGAAGCTCAGTGTCAAGCAAGTAGAAGCGGTATAATGAGATTAAAGGGTGATTTGCTAGATAATCTTGTTAAGCCCAATAAATCATGCCCTAAATAATATCAACCTAATGATTTTATCTTAGAAAATATAATAAAGCATATTTTGGGAATATGCTAAGAACATTCCCTTATTTTACTTTATTTGATTTGATTAGATTTCATTCCGTTATTTATTTCATTTTAAATTTAATATTATAAGTATAAATAGGCTATGCCTAAAACTTAATAAAAATACAATCAAAAGCTTTTCTCTTTTCCCTATACTTTTATTTTCAACAACAACGGCGAGTCATACGATCTGAAAATTGATCGGAGCTCCATGCTTCACTTGTCAGTTCGTGTTCTCCGTCTTTTGAGGGTACACAACAAAGGACTTCGATGGTAGGCTCGACCTCAAATACTATTTTAGGAAATAGTTTTCCATTAATAGGTTATGTTAGAGAACCATGTGATTTAACTTCCTCTCGAATCTCGTAAAAAGTAGATTTATATAGCGCAAGCTTTTTAAAATTGGCCCTATAGGTTTTAGAAAAACGTATTTGAATATATTAATCTAATTGACTTCGAGAATCGTAACCTTAGTTTACTTCTCGAAGAAACTATGAAAAATATCATAATATTCATTTTTAAGGGTTCGATACTTTTTTTGGGGGGAAAAACGTCTTAGCGTCATTTCATTAAAAATTCCCCAAAATGGGAAAAAAACCACGAGTTTAAGAGATCATTCTAGACAGTCCTAAAATGATTTTAAAGTCGTAACATTCTGAGTAAAAGCTAAAAAGCTAAAAACGTAAATGAATTATCTGATTACAATACTTTCAATTCTAGTGAGTTTAAAAAACGGTAAATTCCAGTTCCTACAAATATTCCAGTTCTACTTCGTGCTTGGAATTCTTGTCCACGTTCTCGCGAGGGCGCTGCAATCCGATACAATATCTTTCCATAACTCTTCCCGCGAAGGTTCGATACTTGATTATGTGTGTGAAATGAAAATTAACTAGAGACATAGGTATGTGGAGGTTGTGGGGGACTTAAGCCCACGCCTACCAAATTATATATTATATATATATATATTATAAGTTAGATAAATGAGTAAGACGAATCTTAAGCCTAGTCAAGCCATGTCTCAGTCAAACTCAAATTTTGTTTTATAATATAATATATATTATATATACAACATGCTTAAAAGCGGTCAAATATCTTTTAGACGAGTGAGTATATCTTTTAGACGAGTGAGTAAACTAAGATCCAGCCGAGTTAAACTAATTTTTTTTAGAACGGTTAAATGAAAATTTTATTATTATATATATACCTAGTTTAGTTTTTAAGGGTGACAACTATATTTTAAAGGAGAAAGAAACTAAGACATATTATTAAAAAGGAGAGAGCGAAATGAATTAAAATAAAAAAGAGAGTTAAATGATTTGTTGATTCATATTGTTATTAATAATTAAGAAGTATTAATTAATTAATTATTTATTTTTGTTAAAGTTTGTTTGATTATAAATTTTATAATTATTTGGATGTGACTTGAGAGAGATTGTGAGAATGTGTTTAATGGGCTCAAGCCTATCTCAATATTTTAAAATTATATTTCATAAAATAAGGTCAACTTATCCTCTAATTTCCTAATTTTTCAAACTAATTCAATATTATTGTCTCGGTCTACTTTGTTATAATTTTATCTATCGCGCGATCAGACCAAGTGCGAAATAATTACTTAACTTTACCCTTTATTTTTTAATTACAATTTTTTTTTAATCCTTATTAAAGCCCACCCCAACTCCAAATTCTAGATATGTCCCTACCCTCAACATTATATCCCACATGCCTGTTCGTAATGGGTAGTCTCTACTCAAAAATAGTTAGCCATTTTCAATGTTTGGAAGATTAGTACACATGCGTTGAGTTTATAACTCTTTTTCTCTTTTATTTATCATAATTTGCATCTAAATGAGGGGCTAACCATATTCATTGATTAGAGATGACTATATGTGTCTATTATGTTTAGACAATGTTGAGATTAAAGATCCACAAACACGTCCCAAGCATTAAGAGAACATAAATGTGAAGTGAAAATTCACATGTTGCTTGATTGGAGTTCAGACTATGACTCCTTATAGAAAATGGGTATACGAGTATAAGAAAATTCACATATATAATTTTTGAGTATTCGAGCCACATTATAACACTAGAAAAGTCAAATATTTTCCCGAAAGTGTTTAAATACTCTGAAATTTTGTATACATGTCATCAATAATTTAAAAAGCATTGGAGTTTGGAATTTTCGAAGTTGTTGAACTCTAATATGATAGTACGGAAAAAATGTTTTTCTAAATGTGCCCCCAAAATTCTAATTTTTTTTATGGAGGTCAACAATATTTTTATGTCCCAGCTATAAATATTTTGTAATTTTTAAGAATGTAGAACTCAAGATATGAGCTCTAAAATATAGATCATTTTCTAAACAAGTACTAAAATTGATGGAAAAAAATTTATTCTTGTAGAAAATAATAATTTTGACCATCCTATATTTTTAGGATTTTTCTAAAATGATTTAGAGTTTCCAATGTGTAGACACTCATTTTGTACCCCGATTTATAATTTTAAATATTCCTGAGCGATTGAAATTATTTTCTAAATTCCTTTACGGATCATTGAACGGAATTAGAATAAATAATTAATTTATAAAACGGTGTCGTATTAACCAAATTTTAAAATAATTAAATTATGAGTTATTTAAATAAAAGATAGAAATATAAATAATTAGATAAATTAAATAAACCAAACCAAATAAATAAATAAAATATATATTTTGGTTTATTTATTTTATAAAAATATGAAGGAATCAAACATGACTTAACTTAAATGCTAATCATGAGGTGGTGCAAGCTATTATGGAGGAACCAATTCCAATACTACCCACCTTTCAAATAATTTTTCACAAAATACCCACATTTTCATTGCCATTCCTATTCTCAAATTAACCACTTCTCTCTTTCTAAATCATTAATTAACATTTTAATTACACATCTTCCACACTAATCCACTAATTACTTTATTTTATATAAATATATAATTAAAATTAATAATATATATATTAAATAAATTATATTACATAAATATTAAAATAATATATATTTTATTTTTACTTAATTTTATAAATATAATATATATATGATTAAAAATAAACATTATAAATTAAATAATTCAAATAAATATTATAATCTAAAATAAAATAGATTATATACACCTTTAATATTATATATTAAAATAAAATATATTATATTATATAAATATTAAAATAACACATATATTTTATTTTTACTTAATTTTATATATATAATATATATAATTAAAACTAAACCCACTAAATTAAATAATTAAAATAAATATTATAAACTAAAATAAAATATTTTACACTAAATTTCTTGTAAGTTGAAAATGGATTCTCAAATAAATTTAAAGATAGATTGGAACCACTATTTCCAAAACGGTTAAAAGCCACGTCAAGGGAATCACAAAAAAATTTATAAGCAACTGTTTTGTGCCTCGTCATCAATCAGAAGTGTCTAATTTGTCCCACGAAGTTCAAAGGAAAAGAGAGGACAATTTGGAGATTGAAGGTGGATACGTTAAATTGGGGAGGATTCCTTTAACTAGGAGGAGGAGAAGAGATATCAAGGGAGATTTCTTTTGGGAGAGAGAGCAAGCTAGAGAGAGGGAGAAACAAGAGATAACCCGTTGCCAATGTTGCTTTGAAGCTTGGAGAGATTTCAGAAGGCTAAGATATAGAGATGTGCAAGGTTAGAGAGGATTTCTAAAAGCTTGCTAAGATTGTTTTGAAGCTTCAAAATCTAAGGACAAGTCTTCACTTTTACTATAATTCAATGTTCTAATGAAAACTACACTTACTAAAAATTGAGTTCATAATGCTTAGATTTTATGTGTTTCATTGTTTGTATGATATGAATATGCCATAAATGTTGTTTTCAATTCATTGGCTGATTTGAGTCCATTATATTCCTACTAAATTTGAAAAGCCAAATTAAATGAAATCATGAAAATCATGTTCATGGCCTCTGTTTGAGATATTTTGATTCATAATCGAGTGTTAAATATGTTAGAAGGTATTAGCACTAGTAAAAAAAATGATTTTAAGGAGAGTAAAACCCTCGGAGAAAGATAATATGCCTTCGGTGATAGTGGTCATCGAGGGCGATGAATGCTCTCGCAACTTCTCGGTGATAAATATGTCGGTAAAAAAATAGAGTATTTGGGAGGGCATATATAGCTCTCGGAAATAATTATTTAGGAGGGCATAAGGGCTCTTAGTGATAACTTATTTAGAAGGGTATAAGGGCTCTCGAATAAAACTTTAATTTATTAACGAGAGCCTTCATATTTATCAAAAGCAGTCGCTTGTTACTATCGGCTATTATTAGTTTTTTTTATAAATAAAACGATTATAAACCGAATATTATCTATTTAAACCAAACAATTTTAGACATAAATCATAAACAAATTAAAAATACCAAATTTCATATACCAAAATCTCAATAATCTAAAAATACAATAATCTAATAAACCTAAATCTCAATTCATCCAAAAATACAATCATCTAATAAACCAAAAACTTAATTATCCAATATAACGTACAAAATATTAAAAGATAAAAACAAGTCTAAGTAATATATATCTACCAGACTCATCAGGAGGTGGAGGATATCCCAATTATTCTCTTTGTCTTTCTAGTTGTATTTCTATTTGTCTTTTTATCTCAAGTGCTTCTCGTTGTGACTTAAGTACTAGAGACTCCAGCCGTTCTCTTTTCAAAACTTCTCTTGTAATTCAGTACGCAACTGCTTGTACTCTTGTTCCTTCCGCTACTATGTTGCTCCTTACGCATATTTATGATCAAGCATTGAACCTGGTATGAAATATAAGAGTTGTTATATACCTTTATAAAAAGTTGTAAGAATTTTATAAACACCAAAACAAGCTCTTCCTACCTATAATCAATATAAATCTACATAGTAAGAAATCAATTGTTGATTTCAAATATGACAATCAAGCTAAAAAATAAAAGAAGTATGAATAGAATTGATATAATAATCTTCAAATTTACACCTCTATATGTTAATTATTTTTGAATTATATAATAATCTTCAAACATGTAATCACAATCAATAGATGGTAAAATCCCTCTCAATCTGTACAATCAATTTATACATATTAAATCAAATAAGTCAAATAAACTAGTGATATCTTAACATAGTGATGTGTCTGCATTTCACAAGTTTGTGAATAAATAGACAAAACTACAATAAGCAAATATATTCCAGCTACAAATAACCAAATTTGAACCGGACAAAGAGATTTGAAATGCCAACAACAATTAATACTTGATGCAAACATTTGTGTAGCCTAAAACTCTACTGCACAAAATGTTGTTTAACTTATATAGAAACCATAAGTATACTAGATTATTAAACCCAAAAGATTTTCAGAAGAAGATGCTCTCGAAGAAGCCTTGAGATGGGTCTAATAGTAATAGGCATTAGGGTAATTGTGGGTGAGGTTGATTCGGTTTTTTAGCTAAACATCTATATTCAGCCCTATATCTGATGAATCATAAAGGATCGGTTTGTCATATTTTAAATGAACAACTCACTAGCTTTTAATTGAGAAAATTAGAAAATACAATAAACAGTAGCTGTTTGTATAAATAATTTGAACATGACAAAGAGATTTGAAATGCCAACAACAATTAATACTTGACACAAACATTTGTGTAGCCTAAAACTCTACTGCACAAAATGTTGTTTAACTTGTACAGAAACCATAAGGATACTAGATTATTAAACCCAAAAGATTTTCAGAAGAAGCTGCTCTCGAAGAAGCCTTGAGATGGGTCTAAAAGTAATAGGCATTAGGGTAATTGTGGGTGAGGTTGATTCGGTTTTTTAGCTAAACATCTATATTAAGCCCAAGGATCGGTTTGTCATATTTTAATTGAACAACTCACTAGCTTTTAATTTAGCAAATGTAGAAAATACAATAGACGGTAGTTGTTTGTATAAATAATTTTAATTGAACAAATGCATCAATATATATGTTATAGCTTAATAACCTATTAAAATTTTCTAGTAGTCACTAAGAAAACAAGTAGCAATAGTAGTTTTAAATCTTTAACACTTGCATAAAGTACACCAATAAAACGAAAATAAATCATTTTTATTCCTAATTCGAAAAGTGAATCAGTTAAGCATAAGGATCGGTCCTGATGAAAAATGTTCTGGTTCTAAAGTTTCAGGAATTCAAAGATCTATGGGACAGGGAATACTTGGCCCATATGAAACAAACAAAATTGGGTCTGATGGCACTCCAATAGGTCGTGAGTTCACTCTTCACAATTCTAGGAATGCAAGTAGGAACTTAAAAAACAATATCATCAGAATTCGAAATGACCCGATCCATGGGCTTAAAGCCACCTTTCGAGATAATGAACAAGAAAATCCTGGACAAAAAAATATTGAAAAACCAACAAGCAATAAAGAAGCTCTTGAGAATGAACAGGAAAATCTTGGGTTTTGTGAAATTAACAGATCAAGTGCAGAAGAAGACAATTTGGTCTTGAATAAGTTAGTGAGCCTTGGTTCTGAAGTAGGGAGAATTAATACCGATAACAGACATGAATCCAGTAGTGAAGAGGTTCAAAGTCAGAAAAGTACTACTAAAGAAGAACAAACTGAAAAGCGAAAACAAATCAGAAAGATCCTGGATCCAGAAGCCACCGACTTTATAACGGGAGAAGATGAGATCTATGTGAGACAACCCCCACTCAATGTGAATAGTATTTCATGTAATCAAGCTGTAGCCATTGAGGATAGCGAGACAAGTGATGCTTACGATTTCCCTGATGAAGAGGTCTAGGACAGTCTAGAAAGTCAGGAACCCAACACTTATATCCATTCATGAATATAGTGACATGGAACATAAGGGGACTCAATGACCCTCTGAAATGCAAAGAAATCAGGAGGATCATTGAGAACCAGAAGATCATTATTATGGGTATTCTTGAGACAAAAGTCAAAAGTCGGAACATTGAGAAGGTTAGCAAGTTGTGTATTAATAGCAGCTGGGAAATCATTCACAACCCAAATGAAAAAACGAGCAGAATCTGGGTTATTTGGGATAAAAAATTTGTTGAGGTCAGGGCTCTCTTTTTGAATGATTAAGCAATCCTGGTGGAGGTTAAAGACAAAATCACAGGAATCTTGTTTAATCTTGCTATTGTTTATGCTATCAACTCAAGCATTGACAGAAGACTCCTCTAGAATTGTCTTAGAAACTGGATCAGTAGTGATAAATCTTGTGCTGTCCTTGGTGATTACAACGTAACTAGAAACGAATCTGATCGTAGCCTAGAATCTGAAATAACTCGGGATATGATTGACTTTAATGATTGTATCAGAGATATGGGTTGTATCGAGCCTACCAATTCTGGGAATTTCTTCACTTGGTCTTCTACAAGAGGGAATGAGCAAATTAGAAGAAGTAGAATTGACAGATCTCTGGTAATTGAGAACTGGATTAACCAATTTCCGAGAAGTCAACTTCATGTTCTGAATCCGGGTATATCTGATCACTGCCCGATTAAATTGTTCTGGAAAAAGGAAGAAAGGTTCAAAAGGCCCTTTAAAATTTTCAATTTCTGGATGGAAAACGAAAAATTCAAGGGTATTCTCGAAAGCGTATGGTCTACAGATGTCAGGGGATCCAAAATGTACAGAGTTTCTGAGAAGCTTAAACTCTTGAAAAATCATCTCCAAAGCTTTGACAAGAATAAGTTCAGCAATATCTCCAATAGAGTTATGCCTGCTAGAAAAGAATTGGAAGATGTTCAAAAAAGGTTATTAAGGGATGATAATGATGAACAACTCAATGAAACAGAAAGGGATGCGCTTGAAAGTTTCAGGAAGCTGAGTCTTCTTGAAGAGAATTTTATTAGACAAAAATCAAGACAGAGGTGGCTCTTATTGGGTGACAAAAACACAACTTTCTTATATAGAAAATGCAAGGCTAGAAACATGAGAAACAATGTATACAGACTGAAGAATGATGATGGTAAATATATTTAGGGTCAAAAGGGTGTACAAAATTTGGCTATCAATTTCTATAAGCAGCTTATGGGTACAAGAAAGCAGCATCAAGTCACCTGAATACCTTATATCAGATTATTAATAGGAAAATTTCTGCAGAAGATAGTCGCGAGTTGATAGGATGGTCACGAGGGTTGAGGTTAAAGAAGCTTTATTTTGTATTGATGGGAATAAAAGTCCGGGTCCTGATGGGTTTAATGCACAATTCTTCAAAGACAATTGGTCAGTTGTGGGTAAAGACGTTACTGATGGGGTTCTGGAGTTTTTTAATAACATGAAGATGTTAAAGCAATGGAATACATCGGTCTTAACCTTGATCCCCAAAACTGCGGTACCCGAGAAAGTATAAGATTTCAGACCAATTTCCTACTGCAATGTGATTTATAAAATAATTTCAAAAATCATTTCTAAACGATTTAAAAATGTCATAGGAAAAATTATAAATCTTAACCAATTTGCATTCTTCCCTAGTAGGACAATCTCTCATAATATTCTTCTCATGCAGAGCCTTTTAAAAGGCTACGGGAATAAGAAAATATCCCCGAGAGTGGATTTCAAAATAGATATCAAGAAAGCTTTCGACTCTGTTAGATGGGAAGCCATTCGAGACTTTCTGGTTGTTTATGCTTTTCTTATGATTTTTATTGATTGGATTATGCAGTGCGTTTCATCATCCTGCTTTGTTGTTAGTATCAATGGAGTCCAAGGAGGCTATTTCAAGGGTGAAAACGGGGTAAGGCAAGGGGACCCCCTCTCTTCTTACCTTTTCGTAGCTATCATGGCGATCTTTGAGAGCATCTTCGCGATGTTCTAAAAGAATTGTCCATACATCTTTCACCCATTCTGTGAGGTAGAGGAGGTAACCCATTTATGCTTTGCTAACGATTTGTTCATTCTAGTGCACGCAGACATTGATTCCATTAAAACTATTAGGTTTGCACTAACGATCTTTTCTGAGGTTACAGGTTTAACTATAAATGAAAGCAAAAGTGTGGCATTTTATGGAGGCGTAAATGACGAAACGAAGCAGGACATCTTCAACATCATGGGCATTAAGGAACGAAGTTCTCCCGTAAGGTACATAGGAATTCCGTTAACCGCGAAGAAAATCGAGATCTCACACTGCAAGCCGCTGATTGAAAAGGTAAAAAACACGATATCTGGCTGGACAGCGAAAAAACTTTCTTATGCAGGGAGGATTGAACTTATCAAAACAGTGGTCATGGGCATAGTTGGCTACTGGGCGTAGCAAATGGTCATTCTGAAGAAGGTAATGAAGGAGCCCGATACACTGATGACGAACTTTATCTAGGTCAGTAGCGGAAGAGGAGGAAAAAAAGTCAAATGGACCGCTCTTTGCAAACCGAAGGACGAGGGAGGCATCGGCTTGAAGAACTGTATCGAGTGGAACAAGACTCTCACCTTCAAGCATTTGTGGGCTTTAGAGCGCAATCAGGAGTCACTATGGATCAAATGGGTGCATACGAGGTTTATGAAATACGAAACCATCATCTGGACCTACAAAATTCATGAAGGTGTGAGTTGGTCTCTAAAAAAGATTCTTAAACTAAGAAGCGATATTGCAGATCTTTATGACATCCGGCTAGGGGACGGGAAAGGCACTCTATTCTGGCACAACTCCTGGTTCGAAAATCAGCCTATCATCCACAAGGAGGAGTTTCCAAATACTCGCATCAGAAGGGACTGCACATAAGCGAAAATCAGAGACATTAAAGACAGAAATTGGGACTTACTCCTTAGAGGAAATCCAGAAGGACAGAGGATACTTGATGATATAAGTAACATACAACTACACGACAGATCGGATATTAATGAATGGAAAGCTGAGGACAATGGGAAGCTGGTATTGAAGAAAATATGGGAGGTAACCCGGGAAAAAGCATAGAAAGTAGAATGGGCTCCTCTTGTATGGTCAACGAAGATTATCCCTAGACACCAGTTTATCCTATGGCTCGCCTTCTGGGAAAGACTTAACACTCGTGATCGTATCAGCAAGTATATATGAGCATCCCAGACACGAACTGTCTTCTATGTAGAGGAAATGAAGAAACCATAGATCACCTATTCGGGAGTTGCTATATTGCTTCAGAGATTTGTGACAGATTCTATAAAAGTCTGAAGCTGATCAGTTTCCCGAGCGAATGGAATGAAATCAAAGATGCAGCATTACTCAAAACCAAGGGAAATAGATTTGCAACAAGCGTGTTCAAGTGCGGCTTTGGAGCAGTGGTGTATAACATTTGGCAAGAACGGAATGCAAGGGTATATGACAGAACCCACAGGAGCGTTCAAGAGTTATGGAAAGATATTGTATCGGATTGCAGCGCCCTCACGGGAACGTGGACAAGAGTTCCAAGCACGGAGCAGAACTGGAATATCTGTAGGAACTGGAATTTACCGATTTTAAACTCATTAGAATTGAAAGCATTGTAATCAGATAATTCATTTACGTTTTTAGCTTTTTAGCTTTTACTCACAATGTTACGACTTCAAATCATTCTAGCTTTGTCTAGAATGATCTCTTAAACTCGTGGTTTTTTTTCCCATTTTTGGGAATTTTTAATGAAATGACGCTAAGTCGTTTTTCCAAAAAAAAAAGCATAAGTACCTAACTAGCAATAGATAGAGATCAAAGAAATGGGTAAAATTTGTATATAACATGCTCAGTTAATTTTGGATTTATTTGACTAATTCTAGTGGCTAATAAATTATGTAACAGATTAGGAATGTAATTGTAAACTAAGATATTATAAGATTTACCCATTACTATATTAGCCGAACAACCAAAAGAATGAATTACAGAAAGAATAAGATGCCCGCCAATTGCCTCTTGAACTGTCTTACATAAGATTTAAGAATCAGTGATCCACTTTCATAATAGAATGCTATCTTGCTTGATTACCCGTTAATGATCCACTTACAAAAAGTTCTCTGCCAATGATTCTTCTGATATACCTGGAAATATCATCTCAAGGTATGTCAAACCCATATCAAACTCTTCTTCCATATTTGTCTCTTTATCATCATCTTCACCATTTCTTTCATTTTGGCTGGTTAGTTACTGCGTGGATAAGAAAAGGTAGGTTATTGTGTAAACACAACACAAAAAGAAAAAAATAAATAAATTCAAATTCATGTTTGATTAAGCCTTCCTTTTGTTTCTAATTTTTATAATGTTTACTTTTTATACATTTTTCTTGAATATTATTTACTGTGTAATTAATATTGATTAATCAAATAGTTTGATAATTAAAAAAAAAAAAAGGTAAATATGGTATATTATATATGGAATGTTGAAAAAGAAAAGTGAATAATAGAAAGAGCACTACATTCTACCAATAAGTGAGCACATCATAAAACTGATAAAAAGATAAAAAAAGGAAATGTATAGATAGATTGATAGATATCATAAAACTGATAAAAAGATAAAAAAAAGGAAATGTATAGATAGATTGATAGATCGATCATAGATAGATAGAGAGATATGTCTTTATATAGTAATTAGGTTCATGCATGATAATATATATATTTATTCAAGGATAAGATGAAATAACTTAGACATTTCATTGGTTGATGGGTTCCTTTTGTGCTTTGAAGTAAACAATTACAACCGGAACCCCAAGCATAGGTGATGAGAGAAAGCTCTAGTGTTGAAGTTGGCCCTGGTTATGATATTTGGCTTCTCAATAGTTTGGTCAACATATTTGGACTGACTAAATAGTATTAGAATATAACGGTGAATTCCAACAGCTGGGCATGGCTCCATGTATGGAACTATCTTTTTTCTGCGTTTTTAGTTTACTCATATTTCAGTAGGTGAGTGCAAGAATTCATATTTGTAAGGTTATGAGTTTGAATCTTCCCGCCTGGTATACAATGCTTAGTTAGCTAATTACATTTTAAGGTTACACAACACGAAATTAACGCACCTTGACCAGAATTGGTACTTCCGGGAATGTTGGCCACAATCCTAAAAGGATAAAATGAAACATTAGTATACATGGAATTGCTGAACTCTTCTTACTATATTGATTTAACCTTTGGCGAATCAATGGTTTGTAAGGCTTAATATATTATTACATATTACTATTGTCGCGACTTTAATGTTTAATGCATTTTGATTGTAGAAATATGTAGTTAGCATATTCTTATCAAAACAAATCTCAATGGAATAATTGTTAAATAAAATATTTAAATAAGATGTTCAAGACTTAAAGCTTGTTTGATATTTGATTATTTGAGATTTTTTATTTTATTTTGTCTAACAAATCTTGTTTGCTAAAAAATGTAAATTATTTGAGTTTTTAATTCGTTTAATTACTAAAATATATTTTTTTTATTTAAAATTAATAAAAAAATAAAATATGAATATTTTAATATTTTTAGTTAATCAAAGTTAGTATAAACAGAATTCAAACAAACCTGCTTAGGTATATATTTTTTTTTATTAGAAATCATTTTGTAATTTATACATATATATATATATATATATATATATATATATATATATATATATATATATATATATATATATTGTGTTTTTGTAAAATAATGTTTTCTGAATTTTTTTTTTTTTGAATTTTTAAATTTAAATAAGGCCGTTTAATATTAAAAAAAATAAGAAGAAGAAAAAATAACCAAATGGAGCTAGCAAATCAATCTGGCTTTAAGCCAGGTGGTCAAAGAGTTGGCGAGAAACTTTAACGGCGAGTTAGTTCGGGCAGGTGCATCTAAGAAAGTTGAGCAAGTTTCAGGAGCGGGATTAACAAGGAAGGGATTTCGGGTTGAAAACATAAACGCTCTTAGCGTAGATGTTCTGGGATTAATATATTTAGAGAATCAAACGAGTTCAAATCCTTTGTTGGTGTATTCATTTTGTATTTTTTCTTTGAAATAGAGGAAGTGCTCATATAATATATAGACATATACATGTATTTAATAAAATAATAGTTAATAAAATAATAGTGCACTGGAAATGTAAATGTGAGGATGGACAATAGGTTCTTTCTTTGAATTCCACCGCTATATTTTTTTTCTTCTGAGAGTTAATTAGTCTGCAGTTATTCACTTGACCATTCAAGATTTTACTTTTTTTTTTTTCTTTCTTGCCTACAATGCAAAAATAACAGCTTTCCAATCTTATCTTAAATACAATGCAATCATTAACATAAAACTTAAGAATTTTAAATAAACTAAACATTAAAAGCAGAAATTTGGAAATTTTTCTTTAGCACGGTCATTCCTAAAATACTATAAAATAACTCATTTACCATAGTCATAACAAGTCAGCAATAACTTAGACCAATACCAAAAACTGAAACATGTAGAACCATCTTGTAAAGAAAATTTGAAATCTTTTATTTTCTAATTCATCTGAATGATCCTAATCATGTAAAGCTACATTAAGAATGAAAGTGATTTGGGGGCTTATATAGTTTGCAAATTGTTTCAAAACAATTTGCAATTTATACCACTTACAATGGAGATCTCCAACTCCAAAACTAAGAAAAGCAGCAAAAGCTTCAAGAATATCAACAATGGCCGCTCTTCCTTTTCTCTCTCCAAAAAAAACTTTCCTTCCTTTTTCTCCCTCACTCGATCTTTTTATCTAACTGTTTCCTCGTGGGCCTCGTGATCCTCGCGTCTCCATCATTGTTTGTCTTTTGAGACCAGCAACTGGATTTTTCCGTAAGATATTTTTCCAATGGTGTTAAGGAGCATTAAACAAAGAGGAGATGGACAAGCGGAGATGAAAGGGAAAGAGGGTCTGAGTGCTTAGCTGATATATTGTTACAACGTCCCGCGTTCATCAAATTTGATGTTGAATTTAAAATATAATGTGTTATTAAACTAGTTGGTTAAAGAGTTGTACTTGTTTTTGTTAGATTGCGAGTTCGAAACATACCTATAGAATTTTTAATTTTATTTTTAACCGTTTTAAATTAATGGGCGAGTCAACTTAGAATCCGACTCAAATATCAATTTACTCACACATATATATACAAATTAATCACAGCTCTTGACCCGGAAATCCGGACACTTTCAAAATTAAGCATCATTATATATATATATAGTTAGTTAAAAATGTCTCGCGTTCATCAAATTTAGTGTTGAATTTAAAATATAAAGTTTTATTAGCTTAGTTGGTTAAAAATTTGTTATTGTTTTGTTATGTTGCGAGATCGAAACATATATATTGTATTTTTTAATTTTTTTTAACCGTTTTAAGTTTATGGGCAGATCAATCCAGAATCCGACCCAAGTATCCATTTACTCTAACATATATATCCAAATTAACCATAACTCTCGACCCGGTCATCCGAACACTTTCAAAATTAACCATATATATTTGTCATAAAAACACGCAAAATTGAGTTGTAGTAAAAATTAAATCTTAAAAATATAGTTTACAATTCTAAGTCCCAAAATAAAACTCTTTAACACAGCATTAAGGAGACTCCAAAGCATGAATTAAATAAAACTTTAGTCCCTTAAAGGTATTTGTAACGCCTTGAAATCACTCATCTCTCTACTTTATTTATTTTTAAAATTTAATACTCTTTTTATTCTCGAGTTTGATTTAAAAAATATTTTAAATGAGTCCGGAATTAACTTTTGGATTATAGAGTCGTCACCTATTTTTTCTAAAATTAGGAGAATATTTTGCGTAATTAACACCTTTTAGAGATTGTGTTTCAGTTCTAGGCTTGGATAAACTCGGAAAAGGGCTCGCGTTTACTCCTCTGTGCCCATTAGAACGACAGTCTCTACTTTAATTTTTTTGACAATTTTAAAATTTTATTGTTTTATACATTTAATTTGTAGATTATTTTTTTTTGGGGAAAAACGACTTAGCGTCATTTCATTAGAAATTCCCAAAAATGGGGAAAAAAAACCACGAGTTTAAGAGATCATTCTAGACAGGCCTAGAATGATTTTGAAGTCGTAACATTCTGAGTAAAAGCTAAAACGCTAAAACGTAAATGAAATATCTGATTACAATGCTTTCAATTCTAGTGAGTTTAAAAAACGGTAAATTCCAGTTCCTACAGATATTCTAGTTCTACTTCGTGCTTGGAATTCTTGTCAACGTTCCCGCGAGGGCGCTGCAATCCGATATAATATCTTTCCATAACTCTTTAATGCTCCTGCGAGTTCTGTCATATACTCTTGTATTCCGTTCTTTCCAAATGTTATACACCACTACTCTAAAGCCGCACTTGAACACGCTTGTTGCAAATCTATTTCCCTTGGCTTTGAGTAGTGCTGCATCTTTGATTTCATTCCATTCGCTCGAGAAACTGATCAGCTCTAGGCTTTTATAAAATATGTCCCAAAGCTCTGAAGCAATACAGCAGCTCCCGAATAAGTGATCTATGGTTTCTTCATTTCCTCTACATAGAAGACAGTTCGTGTCCGGGATGCTCATATACTTACTGATACGATCACGAGTGTTGAATCTTTCCCAGAAGGCGAGCCATAGGATGAACTGGTGTCTAGGGATAATCTTTCTTGACCATACAAGAGGAGCCCATTCTACTTTCTGTGCTCTTTTCCGAGTTAACTCCCATATTTTTCTTCGATACCAGCTTCCCATTGTCCTCAGCTTTCCATTCATGAATATCCGGTCTGTCGTGTAGTTGTATGTTACTTATATGATCAAGTATCCTCTATCCTTCTGGATTTCTTCTCAGGAGTGAGTTCCAATTTCCATCTTTAACGTCTCTGATTTTCGCTTCTGTGCAGTCCCTTCTGATGCGGGTATTTTGAAACTCCTCCTTGTGAATGATAGGTTGGTTTTCGAACCAGGGGTCGTGCCAGAATAAAGTACATTTTCCGTCCCCTATATATCATAAAGATCTGCAATATCGCTTCTTAGTTTAAGAATCATTTTTAGAGATCAACTCATACCTTCATGAATTTTGCAGGTCTAGATGCTTGTTTCGTATTTCATAAACCTCGTATGCACCCATTTGATCCATAGTGACTCCTGATTGCGCTCTAAAGCCCACAGATGCTTGAAGGTGAGAGTCTTGTTCCACTCGATATAGTTCTTCGAGCCTATGCCTCCCTCGTCCTTCGGTTTGCAGAGAGCGGTCCATTTGACTTTTTTTCATCCTCTTCCGCTACTTCTCTAAATAAAGTTCCTCATAATTGTATCAAGCTCCTTCATTACCTTCTTCGGAATGACCATTTGTTGCGCCCAATATCCAACTATGCCCATGACCACTGTTTTGATAAGTTCGATCCTCCCTGCATAAGAAAGTTTTTTCGCTGCCCAACCAGATATTGTGTTTTTTACCTTTTCAATCAACGACTTATAGTGTGAGATCTCGATCTGCTTCGCGGTTAACGGAATTCCTAAATACCTTACGGGAAACTTCCTTCCTTGATGCCCATGATGTTGATGATGTCCTGCTTCGTTTCGTTATTTACGCCTCCATAAAATGCCACACTTTTGCTTTCATTAATAGTTAAACCTATAACCTCAGAAAAAACGTTAGTGCAGCCCTAATAGTTTTAATGGAATCAATGTCTGTGTGCGCTAGAATGAACATATCGTCAGCAAATCATAAATAGGTTACCTCCTCTACCTCACAGAATGGGTGAAAGATGTATGAACGATTCTTTCGGAACAACGCGAAGATGCTCTCAAAGATCGCCATGATAGCTACGAAAAGGTAAGAAGAGAGGGGGTCCCCTTGCCTTACCCCGTTTTCACCTTTGAAATAGCCTCCATGGACTCCATTGACACTAACAATAAAGCAGGATGATCAAACGCACTACATAATCCAATCAATAAAAATCATAGGAAAAGCAGATACAACCAGAAAGTCTCGAATGGATTCTCATCTAACAGAGTCGAAAGCTTTCTTGATAATCATTTAAGATATTGAAATTTCAGAATTTAAATCATACATAGAGATCAGATTTGATCGATTTTTGTACTAAAAAATAACAAATGTTGGTTGGAGATGATTTTTATAAAGTTATTACAGCCTTTGGATAATTTTATTAGACACTTCTCACGTTTAAGAGGAATTTGAGGATTGTAACCGGGCCTAACTAATAGGCTTCCTATGTATCTTTTGACAAAGAATGTGGTCATGACGTAGTTCATTGTCACGAAAGCTCTTTTCCTTTTTTCGTGTTTTTTTTTTAATTTTATTTTTAAAATTTCTATTGTATGAACTAAAATTTTATTTTATTAGAAAATTTATTAGCATGAACTATGATTTTATTACCACTTATTTATTTTGGTATTTTTTTTCATTCATTTTTTAAGTGCCCTAAAATTTGTGTTCTTGTTGATATTGTTATCATTTTTTTAATTATATTTGTTGATGTAATTATTTTCATGCAAATGATGTTAATGAATACGTATGCAAATGTAATCATACGAATGATCAATCATTTATAAATTCTTCATCCATTGCATTTTTAGACTTTCAAGTGCACCATTACTCAAGTATGAGAAGAAATTTTATGCTCATGTTTTTGGAAGATCCTTCGTTGTCTTTCGTGATTTACCTAGATATTTAACTCACTAGCTTGAGTATATATTGAGATTCTTCTTCCACAAGAATCATTTTAGAGTCTCAGCATTGGCCTTGGTCTTTCGATATGGAGTCGTTGTTTATTATCAAGAGATCATGTCCTAATTTTGTGCTCAAGTTTTTTA
The DNA here is from genome assembly GCF_907164915.1 of Impatiens glandulifera. Taxonomy (NCBI): domain Eukaryota; kingdom Viridiplantae; phylum Streptophyta; class Magnoliopsida; order Ericales; family Balsaminaceae; genus Impatiens; species Impatiens glandulifera. The sequence goes on along the minus strand of NW_025919528.1, from coordinate 71,432 downwards.
GAGATACTTCACTGTCTCCCGTAATTTACCTTGAATGTTTGACTCACTAACTTTAGTAGATATTAAAATTCTTCTTCTATGAGTATCATCCTGGAGTCAAAGATTTAGTTGTAGTCTTGGGACCTTGAGTCATTGTTTATGATTAAAATATCATGTTTTAATTTGAAGACCGATGAATGAGAATGATCATAATCTATTCCAGATCCATATCTAATCAACCTCATTATTTTCTTGAGTTATTCTAAGATGTTGTATGATACATCATTAGAGCCATGTCAAAACTATAATAGGTCACACATTGATATAGTGCATCATCTCTCAGTTTCTTAGTTTCTTATACCGGGTTAACATTTCTTGCATAAATCTATTTATATGACCAACTATTCTAGTTACCCTTATTTTTCGAATAGAGTAAAAAATTCTTTAAAAGGATATGACGAGGCTGCTTCAAGTTTGATAAGCATACCAAATGTATGAGATATTTGAGGGGAAATGTTTACTCCAATCATTGTATCCGATCTTCAGTCAAACTCTAAGGATTTGATGTTGTGTGTTATGATCAAGAGATCATGTCATTAATTGAAGGTGGGTGAATGGACGTGACCATCATGAATCACCTATTTGTTTTTAACATTGTCGCACACTTGACTTGCTTCGAGATGTCATTATTTATACCTATGACAGCTTGTCATAGCTCTATCAATCTATAATAAGTCTCATGTCAATGGAGTGCATCATCTCTCAATTTTTACGTCGAAATATCATTTTTTACATGCTTGTATATTCATAATACATTGCTCCATTTCCATGTGATTAGTTTTTCTAGTTACTCATTTTGTTCGCATAAAATCAAAGATTTTTAAAAGGTTAAAATATATTTATGTAAATCATGTTGAGCATATCAATCTATATGACAATAATGAACGATTTCAATTCTTATCCTTGCATTTCTTATGATCGTTGTGTAAATCGTGATTTTTTTTGTCTAAATGACATGATCGTCCATGTCTTGAAACAAGGGAGAGTCAAAATATCATGAATGTGTCTTATTGAGTGACGATCTTTCAATGCCTATATGCATTGCAAATGTTGCGTATATGAAGCCAAATCAACACTAGTAGAAAAATTATTTTTAGCGAGGGCATAAACCCTCAGAGAAAGCCAAAATGCCCTTGGTGATTATTTTCGTCGAGGGAAATAAATGCTCTTAGAAGGTGTTAGGATCGGGGACGCCATTGGAGGACCGGGGTGTTTCCGGTTTTAGGAAGGGTGGCCGCTTACAACAACACAACGCACTTTGGTAATAGTCTGGTTAGAGACTATAACCGTTCTCAGCACTTCGCAAACTGTCACAGACTCTTGACCCGGGTTCAAGGGCGGAAATGTCTGTTTCAGACTGAAGCAACATATGCGACTTAGTTTTGATGAGATTAACAAGGAGTCGGTTAGATGGAGTGTATGAACCGGTTTTTGATTTAAGGAGTAAGATTGTTTTGGTTTGTGGTTAGGTTAAGCGAGTAAGCAGGAAATAAAGGAAATAACACGAGACAAGATTTTTTATGGATGTTCGGAGCAAACCCTCCTACGTCACCCCTTCTTCTCAGGTTATGAGAAGGATCTCCACTAACTTTCAAAGTTACAACAGTTACACAGCCGGTCGAGCCTAACTCGCTACTCGCAGGTTACACCAACTCACTCTTGATGTAATACAATAACACAACACAACAATAGCTTTCGGTAAATGACACAACGGTTTTTGGATAGCGCGTGAGATTTCTTTATCTCTCTAAGATTTTCGTAACTTGTCATTAATGAGGTCGCTTCGTCTTCCTTTTATAGTGAAGATGATCTCAACAATCATTTTCTTCTCTCACCGTGGGATTGGTTAATTCAAAGTCACGCCGGTGCAGAGAGGTTGCTTGCACGTTTCACTTTCCTAACACTTGGAAAACATGCAAATACTCCTCAGGTAAAGATGACGTAGCCGGTTTGTAGATTCTAACACGTGTCAGGCATGCACCCTCCGACTGTCAAAGTTAGATCAGTAAATTATCATTGTTTTTATCGCATGCCTCTAATCGAATCTTATCTTCTTTTATTTCTCTGAGACACGTCTATTTCGTCATATTACGTCATCTCTGTAGATTTTAGTTTCCGGTTGACTCTTACATAGTATAGTCCGGCTGGAATGTAGACTTTTATTTGCTAGCCGGTCTCTTGAGAATGTTGAAACCGGTTTCTCTGGATCTTGACTTGATCACTTGAAACTGAATTTCTTTGAAGTGTTCTTCAGCCGGTTTGTGAAACTCCAGTCGGTTTTTGCAATTCGATCTGTTTCCTGAGAGTATTTATTAGCCAGAGCTGAGGGCAATTAATGACCGGAGCATATTTATGACTAGAGCGGCTGCATTTAATCAACCGGAACATTTATGACCGAGCGACTGCATTAAGTGTCGGTTGACCGGAGCCTTCTTTCATTAAATGTCTGTTTGACCGATCTCCTAACCGAACTCCAGTTGACCAACCGACTGACTGAACTTCTTGGCCGAACCGGTTGACCGAGCTTTTACTTCAAACCGAAGTCAAACAACCGAACGGTATATATTTCCAACCGAACGGATTTTGCTCAATTTCACTGAAATAGCAAAACTTTAAATATTATTTGCAGTCGGTGAAATTTGATCCCTGGTCACTTGTGTGACAAGCAGAGGTGTTTACCACTATGCTACAGCAGCTTCTTGTTATATTTAAACCAATTAATATACTTTGTTAGGATCTAGGTCGTGGCTGGGGGATCGGGGTTGGCCGGTTATCGCATCTCACTCAAAGGGTGGTGATTAATTCGGTTAGAGATTAATACCGATGTTTCAATACTACACAAACTGTCACAAACCCTTGAACAGAGTTCAAGTGCGGAAGTGGTTTGTTTCAGGTTGAAGCAGCACACATACGAGATAGGCAGAACCGGATTTGAATAAGACAGGTTTGGAGATTGCTAGGTCGGTTTTGCAGCTTAGTAATTCGGTTTAGGTGGTGTTGAATCGGTTGGAGCGGTATTGGTAGGTTAGTGCAGATTGGTTAAAAAGTAAAGCAGGCGGAAAGTAAATAACAAGACAGGTTTTTATGGATGTTCGGAGATGAAACTCCTACATCACTCCTTCCTCTCGAAACCGCGAGAAGGATATTCACTAAGGAATACAAACACAATCCGATCGAGACTTATTTCGTGCTCGATGACACTCGTACAATTTTAACCGAAATTGTAGAATTACACTTCAAATAAGCGCTTAAGCTTTCTAGAGATAGAACACAATCTTTTACTTAGGCTGTAGAAAATTCAGAACTTGTAACCCGCATTTATTCCACTTCAGCTCCTTCTTTTATAGGTGAAATGTGCCAACGATCATATTTCATTTCCTTGAATCTGATTGGTTGAGCAGAGGTTCAGTGATTCAGACCTGGCGGTCTAGTCTTCAGACCTGGCGGTCTAGTCTTCCAGTGTGTAGGTCAAACCGGCTAGGTTTGTCTTTTACTTAATATGGCAACTATCGGTATGACAGTTGTCTGTACTTGGAAGATTGCCTTTCTGATTTATCCTTAAGTAGAAAGATCTTGTAGGACGGTCTTCTGTAGCCTGCAGACTGTCCTCCGACTTGTATGAATATGGCAATACTAAGTCTGTTCCTTCGGTATCATTCTCAACAGATACCCGAAGTGTCTTTTTATGTCGGTTATTTATGTTAACCGGATGACTTCCGGTTTTTCCATGGCTTCTGATTGACCGACTGTTTAATTTATTATGGCCTTCTGATTTGACCGATCTTGTCTTTCTTGTTCGGTCATGTTTTTGGTCGGTTTGATTGCTTGACAGGTTGAGTTTCTTAAACGGTTAGGTTCTTTAACCGGTTCGATTCTTTGCCTGTTCATGCACAAGGAATTTGTTCCCAGAGTATGCTTTTTTAACCGGTTAGGCCCCTTTCCTTGACCGCAAGCAATTTTAACACCAAAAGTTGAAGTTGAGAATTCGGTATTCCCGGAGTATGCTTTTTTGAAGGCGTTGAATGTGTTCGGTGAGCTTTTGTAACCGAGCACGCGGTTCTATCATCGTGTATCGTTCTAAGGAGGTTGTGACATCTTGAGCCTTTGTGAGGTTGATGACCTCCTACTCTATCTCCATCAACTTTTCGAATTTTTGGCCAACGGTTAGACCCGGTAGCATGTGTTTGTAGAATAACTGATGCCGGTGCTGGATCCATTGACAGAATACTTCGGATGCCGCGTTAGCTTCTTGATGTATTTCGTCCATAATTCTACTGACGAGCTCCTCGGCCGTCTTTCGGGTGTCATCATCATCGTGGGCATCTTCCTCCTCAAGCCTGCCCGAGCCGGTGTCAGCGTTATCATGACTGACCGATTGATCCTCGACTATCGGTCCTTTCCCCTTACCGGACTGATCTCCTCCGGTATTTTGTGGAATGGTTCGGTCAGAACTGGATGCCGAATCTTCATCATTGGGGGTTTCGGACCGCGGATCAGCCGATCCGGTTGGTTGTCTAACTTTCCTGCTTCCGGATTTTTCTTTGTCCGGAGCTGCTCTCTTGCCAGTTGCCTTCTTCTTTCGGCCACCTATAGAACCGGAGGCTTTCCTTTTTCTTTTCCTCTCCTTGAATTGCTGAGACTTTATAATTTTGCTGGATGAGAGGAGGACACCAGGGCCGGTGTTGATGTTGAAATGGCACATGATTTTCCCAAGTGAGATGGCGTATCCCCATGACCGAGTGGAAGCCGGATCCACCATTTCACATAGGTTGTTGAAAATAACCTTAGCCTAGTTTATTTTGATGCCGTTGATTAAACCGGCAAGCATCTCAATCTTCGCCCGGGTGAGACTGTCATAGTTTGCCCCTCTTGCTTGGACCGATTTTGTGAAAATATCACATTGCGGTCTGTACTCCGGTCGAAGAGATGATTTCTTTCCGGAGATCTTGATAGGTACCGCGGTTTCCGAGAGAACCTGGCAAGCTGCCTCGAAAGTTTCTTCATCTAAAGCCGCCGAGAAGTTGCTTCCTTCTGATGGTAGACGTAGTATATCAGCAACCGATTTCTCCGTCAGTTCGAGTTGCTGGCTGCCGATGTTGGCAAGGATTGATCCTCCGGTGATGAATGCGGTTCGGAAAAATTCGTTAACCGCATCCTCGTATAGTATGAATGGACCGCCCAGAAAGTATTCGCGTCCGGACTCGGAGATTCTGGATAATACCTGCTTCGCCGGAGCCGAACCAAAGCCAATGCTCACGGTCATAATATTAAATAATTCATCTTAATTCTTTAGTTCCGACCTTATCTTCTTCTCTCACCATCTCGAGATCCAAATAATAAAGAAAATTTCAGAGGTAGATTGTTGGCACTAGCAAAACTAGTTGGTCCATCAATGTGTTGTTCAAGAGGTTTGAGAAGCTCGATTTCAGGTTCAGTCTTATCTCATTCAATCTTATATTCTTTAGCAATCTCCTTCATGATCTTTAATTTCATCTCCCCAGACGGGGTTCTAACAGAAAGCTTTTTAATTAGCTGCCATAAACAAAAATTAACCAAATTATGATCTAGAAAGGGGAGAATGAAAAAGTTTGATCGAGTTCAATATACCGTGTGATTGACGCCGGAATTTGGTCGGAGATCAGTTGTAGAAGAGACGAAATCTTTTCCGTGATTTTGTGAATTTTTAGCAATTTAGGAATGTCTGAGCATCGAGGTCCGACGAAAATGAGACTTGCAATTCCTTCTTTTAGATCCAACGGACATTCCCTAAAACCACACAAACATGATAAAGAAAAGGAAAAAACAGAGAATTTATTTAGATTGATTTACAATTACTTGCGTTTTGCAATTATAGAAAGTCTTGCAACAATAAGTTCACATAAAAGCTCAAGAAACTCATTTGCAATCATAAAATTATGTTCACTTATTACATGTTCAACATATTAAGATTCACCATTTCCAATAATAAGAACAAATTCAAATAATACCCACTTGTTCAAAATAAAGATAATGATTGTGTAACAGTGTAAATAAGTACATGAACGCGGGTGGTGGAATCCTCACTAGATTGGAGAAGCAAGCGATATCACGCCTCGTCCCTCTTATTCCTAAGTAGTTTTATCCTTGTCACCGTCATTTTTGCAGTGGTATTACTATTTTTTCATATTGATAAACAAATTAAGTAAAGGAAGGATTTTTAATTTTGAAAGAAGATTAGTATTATGAAGAAGAAATACCATGTATACCACAAAAATGAGGATCTCACTGGCCATTTTGTTCGAACATTATGTTAAGTTCATCGGATTTCACCGATTCTGGAAGGTATTTTGGCAAGAAGCTGGCTATAAGTTGTCGGACAAATCAAAAGTCTCTCAGATATGTAATCTTCTAATATAATACTTGAAAGAGAATGGCTCCTTCGGCTATTGTTAATAATATAATATGTGGATCTGCACTCAGATCTTAAATGAAGAAAGAAGAAAGAAGAAAGAAGAAAGAAGAAAGAAGAAAGATAAAAGAAGAAAGAAGAAAGAAGAAAGAAGAAAGAAGAAAGAAGAAAGAAGAAAGAAGAAAGAAGAAAGAAGAAAGAAGAAAGAAGAAAGAAGAAAGAGGGAAAAAAGAGCTAGGCGGTAGAGAGCGTGATTAGACAAAATATAATCTTATAACCGAGAGCATTCTTTCTCCCTCGGTAACAATAAGACTATCACCGAGAGCAACACTTTTCCCTTGGTAAAGTAAATATTGCCGAGTGCTTTCTTTCTCTCTCGAAGATTTTTCTAGGTAATTATCCATTTTTTACTAGTGTAACTACGTGACTTTTGTGATGTTTTAAATCAACAGATCTCGTTTTTGATTCGTCATGAAGAACATATAGATATCGAAAGTTGGTTAAGAAGAGAAGTTTAATGAATAATATGATGATCAATGACGTCATTATTATGCACATACATGTTTCTAAGGGAAAATAGACGCACACATACGTGTTCCTAAGTCATATATAACGAATTGTTACAAACATTCACTCATCGTCATCGCCTTTCAAATTCACATAGTGTTTTGCAATATATACAAAATACTTTACATTTAATACTATAGAAAGAAAATAATTGATGGCAAAATAAAACCAAGTCCTCTTTGAGCTACTTCTTTCCTCGTCATTTGGTCTTTCACCTTATCGTTTTTTTAGCACGTCTCTTGTAGAAACTTAACAATAAATGTCACATTTTTTTGTCGAGATTGTTATCGTCTTCATATCGTTCCACTTGAAATAATGTGAGGCATATGATTTGTGGTTGATCATGCCCTTTATGGCTAAGCCATTTCCTCAAAGGGTGCTATCTCATTTTACTTTGAACATGTTATGGTTCAGCTCATAATGCTCTTGATTGATGATCTAAATAACTAAGAGTTGTGCCGTGGAACTAGAGGTCAGCATCGGACTGGCCCGACCCAGCCTGTCGTGCCAAATAGTGATACGTGTCGTTCCGTGCCATGCCTCATATTAATCGTGTCGTGCCTAAAAGTAAAATATTTCGGCCCAGCCCGGCCTGTTGACCCATGTCGTGTCGAGCCGTGATGTGCTTCCTGCGTCGAGCCGTGTCGTGCCGTGTCGTACCGTGTCGTGCTTCCCGTGCCGAGCCGTTCTGTGTCGTGTCCTGCCAACGGGCTGGACCGGACCGTATAACAACATTGTTAACCTTCTAAAAAAGTAATTTAAAAAAATATGGGGTCGCACCCTTTCGAGTTGCCTACGTATCTTACAAATTTGCATACCTCAAATTTGTAAATATCAGACCCTCACGTAGTTCTAACTTACCTTAGATTAAATCTGATATGTTCTATAATCAGTTGTCTCATACACCTTCGTCGGAATCGGTATCAGATGTGCCTTCAGTTTCTCGCATACAACCTTGATATTGTTCATTAATCATCGATTCTATAGAAATGTGACCGTTTTTTGTTATCGTTTTTTTGTCTTTTTTTATAAATGTTACCGTTTTTTGTCTTTATATTTACTAACGTGTCGGGCTGTGGACCGGGCCGGGCCGAGCTGTGGGTCGGCCGTGCCATGGGCTATTAGTGGGCTGGGCTGGACTGGGCCGAGTCAATGGGCTAAAAAAAGCTCCATTTTCAACTTATATATTTGTTTTTATTCATCTCCATTTTCAATATTTTGGTGTATTATCAATTTCTATAGAATTGTCCATCCAAATGTATTAGATAAGTTATTTCTAATAAAGATTTCATTATATCAATCATCAAGTCAAATCAAAACTCCATACTTTGTCTTACCTAAAATATTAAATATTTTGAATTTCATTTTTTAAAAATCAATAATTCAAAGGGATATGAATACATAAAACCTAACATAAATCCATAATAATGGACATAAAATTGAATGTTGGATATTGATTTTATGTTAAATATTATATTTTAAGTGTGAAAGTAATTAATTATTTCAAAATTATATTTTGTATAAATTAAATAAATTTAAAATACTTAATATGCAAATTAATTTATTATATATATATATATATATATAATTAATACAGAGAAAGTAAGTATACAAATTATTTTGTTAGGAGTCATGTTGTGTTTTGTTTGATTTTTTTTATTAAAATTCTCTAATTTAAAGAGGTCATTATTAAATAAAATAATTTTAAATAACTCCATAATAGAATAAGAATCATTCGTAATATGTAGGCAAAATCGAGTTTATTTAAAATAGTTGGATAAGTATGAATTTATAAAATTTAAAGTTTATTTAAAATTGTTATATTAATATATTATTATTATATATATAATTAAATATAAATTTATTTTTAAAACAATAACAAATTAATAATACTAAGAAGTCATAATTATAAAATTAATTACATTATTTAAAATTTTTGAATAATTTTTTGAATAGGTATAAATTTACTTTATTTCTATTTTAAAAACTTAAAATTCAAATGATTTATAAACTTATAAAATCTTAAAATTATAAATTTTAAATGATAATAATTTATTTAGTTTACAATTTTATTTAAATTTATGCTTCTTTATAATCGTAAAATTTTAAGTTTGAAATAAAATTTTAATTATCTTAATCCAACTCATAGGACTATAATTTTTAAATTTGTACGTTTATTTTGTTAGAATTCAAGATAGTATCTTGTTTGATTTTCATATATATATATATATATATATATATATATATATATATATATATATATTACCAAGTTAAAAATATTAATAAGTTATTCAGATTTTTACCTAAATAATATTTATCAAATAAATACGTAATTGTTATATTAAATAATAAATTATATCATTAAACAAATTACTATATATTGGCATATTCCAATTATTAATGGCTGTGATCCGAATGAACTAGTAAATTTGAATTTTCAATTTAGTATAATATAACACCTATTAAAATTTCTTAATTTGAATGTAAAAATCAAAATTTTGCTTTAACTAATTTTATTGTATTAATTTAACTAGCAGCAATTAATCTCGTACATTTGCATAGATAAAATATAAACAAAATATTATTTATATATAAATATTTTAAATAAAAATAATATTATTAAAAATTTTAAATTATTTTTAATTTATAAAATTAAATTAAATCCAAATTTAATGTTTATTTATATTTTTAAATTTATAATGTATATCAAGTTTGAAAAATATCTAAAAATAAGAATATAATACATGTGTACCAATCATATAAATTGACAACATCCATTAAGTGAGAACAAAAATAATTTTGAAAAATAATTTATCAAACATTTAATTTAGAATTAAATTCCCAATCAAATTAAAGTCTTACTTGGGTATAATATTCTTTATTATTATATACTTATTTAAAATATCATTTAACTAATTTATTTAAGTTTTTTATATTTTATATTTATAATAATTTTGATTATTTAATAACTAAATTTAGTAAGAATTGACATTTATTAAAATTAGAAAAATAAATAAATTGAATATAATAAATTATATAAAAATATATAAATTGAATTTAATAAATTATTTAAAAGTATATAAATTAATATAATAGATATTTGAATAAATATACAAATATATATATATATATATATATATATATATATATTAATAAAATTGTTGTATACAATTTCTTAATTTTTTTTATAATAATAAATTATTATAATAGATAATTAAATAAATATTAAAAAATAATTAAATATAAAATATGTGCTATAAAAAAGTGTTCATACAATGTCCTAATTTTTTTTCTTATAATAATAAATTATTTAAATTTAATATATATATAAATAATTAAATAAAGAAATATATATATGATAATAAAAAAATATTATTTTAAATATTTTATTTAGTTATTTTATAATAATAAAAAAGTCTCAAATATATTTTTCAATCAATTTAAAACTTAACATATTTAGTTAAGTATATTTTTAATTTTTTATTAATTTTTGTAGACTTCCAAATCGGTCTCGCCTTTCTTGGTTTAGTAGGTTGTCCTTTGGTGTTTTTTCCTTTTAAATACTTGTTCCCTGAATCCCATCCCTGAATCCCATCCTTGGAATTCAGAAGATGGGTTTACGGAAAAGTCAAAGTATGGACTGGGCCGAGCCACTGTGGAACGTAGATCTACCTACAAGAAAAACACTATAGACAAACACAAGACATGTTATTTTTATTAAATTTAGAATGTATCAATGAACGTTTATCTAAACTATAATGCATACACGTATTTACATAAGTATAGTAGGCACATAAAGATTACAAGCGGATTATATTGCTTGGGCACGACGAACGATGAGTCTTGGGAGTAATGATCTGGTTTTTGTGTCTAAGTAAAATCTTAAGAGAAAGTTAGTTCCCTAACATGTCAAGCAACGCCATCAATGTAAAATAAGAGCATACCCTCAATCAGGAATTTTTACCCCTCCTTTTGCTACATCTAAAATACAAACTCACAAAAATATGGAAGTGGAGATCGATCCAAGGACCTAAGTTAAACTTACGGAACATCCATCAAATTTGGAATAGGTTTCCATTCCTCATTAACTAATCTTTGTACATAATACTATAGGTGTACATATGATGTCGCACCACGAACATCATGTACTATTTGAGTGATGTGCCCAAAATTAGAACCAATGCATTCAGATGAATTTGGGTGATGTACCATTTTCCCCTTTATTTATTATTTTGGATTTTTTACTTTTTAGAATTTTCTTTTGTTATAGTTATAAAAATAATATTCTTAAAAATAACCAGAAGATTATTCAAGTTAAGCATCGATTAATCCCTAGTAGAGTCGCTAGAAAAGTTGTAACGCCAAAAATCGAACCTTTTTGAAAATGTATTTTTGAACTTGATAGTCATGCACATAACTTATATTCCTTTCGAATCATGAGTGAGACGAGGAAAGAAATGCTAGACGCAACTAGAGCATGTTTAAAATTGTCAATTTAGACTAGTTTTGACATTTTTAGAGTCGTCACCTAATTACTAGTTGAGAAATTAGGAAAAAAAATATTTTGCGTGTTCAAACGTGTTTTAGAGATTATGTATTTGGTTCAGTGCTTGGTTACATGTGAGAAAAAGTATCGACGCTCACATGACAGTCTCTACTCTAAACTTTTGGTCATTTAAAAATATATTGTTTTACACTTTATTTATTTATTTCATCCAAAAATATGCATTTAAAACTGAATCTAATAAACATGTGTTTAGTTTAGGTATCAATCTGTACCTAAAGCATGCGCCTATGTTATTGTCATTGGTCTTAAACTTAAAATATTAAGAAAATATTTGAGTGTCATGTTGCATCAGGGTCCTGTTTGACATTTTTTTTTCTGCACACCAAAATAATTAGTTAATAAAATAGATATAATTTATGTTTTAGGAAAATTAACATATTAAAAATTAAAAATATATAGTTTAAAATGTTTGTCTACAAGATTTTTTATAATAAATTTTATATAGACGTAAATATTAATAATATATATTTGATAATACTAAAAAATATATATAAATATTTAATAAATAACAATAATATTAAATTGTAACGCCAAAAATTGACCATTCTCGATAAGGGATTTTCGTTACTCGATAGTCACACCCCATATCTCACCATCATCGTTATTAGAATGCATTTAAAAATATCGATTTTGACTAGCTTTGACTTTTTAGAGTCGTCACCTAATTTAGTACTCGAGAAATTAGAAAAGAAAAAATATTTTGTGTGTTCAAATGTATTTTAGAGGTTCTGTTCTTAATTCGGTGCTTGATTACACGTGAGAAAGGGCTCACGCGTTATGTCTAATATTCTTATCACATAACCGTCTCTATTTTAAACTTTTGGTCATTTAAAAGAATATTATTCTGCACTTTATTTATTTCTCCAATCCTAGGACATGTGTCTAAAGGTATAATCCAAATATAAACATGTGTATAATTTTGCATCACTTTGTTCTGAAGACATGCGTCATGTTGAAAAAATAAATTAATGAATAAAATTAGAAAAAGACATGTGCATAAGAATAAAATCTAAAAAATACCTACAATTCCAAACATATCTCATACACTCAAAGCATAGTCTTACACGTGAAGTTATCCACATTATCCAAAATCCACATTATCCAAAATCTCAAAGTGTGATGTGCTTTTATTCATCCATGTGATACATCCATGTGATAGAAGCTTTATATAATTAATTATTTTTATTATTATTAATTTATATACTTAAATATTTTAGTATACTTTGAACAGAGAACAATGATCCATTTTTATTTTGGTTTGCCTTACAGACTTTCTGATGAAACTAGAAAGACCTGAATATCAAATTCACCCGAATCGTCGGAATTCCAAATGAAATATCGATTAAATTAATGTTCACCTACTACGAATTCTTATGAGACAGGATTACACATTCGTATTAATAAAAAGACAAGGGTCTCTCGACCAATAGTTTAGAACAGTTATATGTGACAAAGCAAAGCTGAATAAATAAAGTTCGTCAACTATTTTTCTTTTTAACGATCTTGAAGTATTTTTTTTAATATCCTTAGCATCATACAAACATAAACAAACAGAGTTTCAAACTGAAACAATCCTACCAAATATTTTTAGAACAATCAACTCAATGAATCTTCACGTTTTGAATTATCATTCATAGAAATCATGAATAAAATTTCAGAATTACTAAAAAAGAAATATTCTCAAACTCAAAGTTCCTATCAAATCCTATGCATGATTTTCTAACTTATGATAGTACTGACTTTTCATGGGATAAACCTGACTAGGAATTAAAAAACTTATAAAAACAATTAAAAATTAGATTTAGTTGATATTCTTGATATGAAAGCTCTCAATTTCTGGAATGCGTAGATTGGTTTGGGGTCTAGGTGGCATGATGCGCTTAGGCCGCGTTTAACTTGACGTTCAATACTTTTTTTCCTGGAAAAACAAAACTATATAACACTAGTAAAAAAGATAGCAACAACGACGGTAAAACAATCGCTAAAGGTCAATTAACCGTCGCTGCAAATCAGTGCCAATGGTAGAAAGTGTTGATATGGTCCGTAGCTAAAATATGGCCACAGTAATAAACACCGTCGTTAAAGTGTTGGCTATGGGAACAAAATACCGTCACTAAAGGGTGGCTAAATGATTTAATCATGGTCGCCAAATTTACATGTATAATTCTATATTTTAAAACAATTTTTTTTAATACAAAAAATATATCCTTAATATTACTATACATTACATTTCTTTCTAATATAGAAATATTGTTTATATAAAATCTATGACTAGTTATCTAGTTAAAGCTCAATTCTCTTCTAAACACAAATCTTATCTTCACATAGGTCTTTATCTGAAGTCAAGTGAATTTCTACAATTTCTCAGCATCCTATTATACACAAACTATACCAACAAATCTGCAATTTCTCAGCATCCTATATTATACACAAACTGGACCAATAATTCTACAATTTCTTAGCATCATACTACAACATATTTAATAAATAAGTTAAACGACTGAATAAAACACATAAAGAATATAATCTTATTATAATCAACTCACAATATTTCCAGATTTATTATGATTTATAGCACTTGGAAGGATATGCTAGGTTGGGTGAAATTCATTTTCCCTGAAAAATAGTATTATTTTAAAATGAATAAAATCTTAACTAAAAAATTTCTTTGCAAATGAAATTATTTTCTTACTGTTTTTTAGATTTGTCAAATTACTGAAAGTAGAAGGAATTAGACCGCTAATTCAGATTCTTTGGAGATCTCTACTAAGTGATAATACAACAAATGAACTAAACATTTCTAAGGAAGTCACATTATTCTATTAACATCTCACAAATGTGTTTGTCTTACAACATAATCAGACTAAATACAATCACTATAAATTATTCACTTTCTTGTATTGTTTGGATCCACAAATCATGGGAAAAAAATAGTGAATAAATTACTAGACAAAACATTATAACACATACCAGTACCAAAAGCTAGATTGAAGAACAATAAATATCTATCAGATTAATCATTACATCAGCTCTCTCGTGAGGAGATTTGACGTCTGTCAACTAAGAAATAGAAAAGATGATTATCAAAAAGCCTAAAGGCTTATAATACTAAATAATAGGATTGATCATAAAGGTGAATAAATATTGGAAATCCATAATCTAAAGAGAAATTTAAATATCAAATTTAGTACATATAATATGATATTCTAACATAAAATAATAGGATTGACATGATCCACATAAAGATGAATAAATATTGGAAATCCAAACCTACATAGAAATTTAAATACTTATCTAGTACATATAATATGACCAGAGCTAGTTAGTTCAATATTCAAACCACTATTTAAGAAGCACTTTAATTAAAATTCTATCAGCAATAATTCAAAGTTACTCGCAAGCTCTATACTACACTCTCACTCTTAAAAACTACTTCAAATTTACAAAATGTGTTATAGGATTGATACTTACTTTTGGCTTGATACCTAACACCAATAAGCCATGCTTATTTCTTTATTGAATTTAACCAGCATTGCTATTAATATGGTATGTGAGATCTTCTTAATGCTTACTCGATATATTTAGGAGTTGTAATTATATTTATTATTTGGTTACCTTAAATAAACAACTCGTTATCTTCTACTAATGTTAGGGATCTCATCAAGTATAGAGGTTGAAGTTAGTATGTGAAAAGTTGTTTTGTTGTCAAATATTATACATAAGTTCATTAAATGATTCGATTTTGATAAAACGATAATGATAATAGACAAGTTCATAGACAGTTGTACCCTTAAAACACCTAGCCAAATAAAACCTGATCAATAAAGAAATAAAGCATTATAGACTCAGACACATCTTCTTCCATTTGGATTGAACATCCCCTGAATAAGTTAAATAGACTTTCCCTCTTAATTAGGAACAAATCAAGCTCGTCATAAGTCTTTTAGATAGATTCCTCGCTTCCTTTTGTGAAATATTAGGAGTAAATAAGACGACTTTCACTCGTACAAGGTCACTCACCTGGATTTTTCATTTGTCTTTTCGGTTGTGCAGGTTCGTCAATGGGATATTGGAGTACTCTCCCTCTTTAACTCTCATAGATTTTAAGAAGACTTTTATGTTTATGTTTATTTGATTTAAGTTTAAATTTTAGGTTTTGGAAAAAGTTATAAGATGGTCGTGGTTATTAATAAATACATATTGTATTATTCATTATTATTTGACCAAGAACGATGGTAACAATGCTATTGATTACTTTTTTACTAGTGTAATTTGTTGGTTTTATTTACTACTTTTTATTTTATTTAAATAGACCTAAATTTAAATATAAACTTAAGTGCAAAATGTGGTTTCTAAATAAAAAATAAAAATAAAAATGTTGTCAAAGAACCGTTGACATACGTTGTAGACAAATGTTGATAATCACTAGAGAAGTCAACGACGCCAAAAAATTATCAATCGCGGACAGAGCGGCTAACGATGACCATCGTACACGAATCACCACCGATCAACATTCAAGAAGATCATAAGTGACCCAAACGACATCGTTTTGGCCCCCTTTCAACATGTAGTTCGCATGCCCCAAAACTATGTCATTTTGAAGAAGGATTAAAAATTCTTCTTTATCCTTTAGTTGGACAATTTTAGTTTTATTTTAATTCTTCAAAAATTAAAATTTTGATTTATATGTCCAAATTCAATTTCACAAAAAGGAGATTGTTAATTGAACAATAATGATCAATTTCCCAAAGATTTGAGAACAATTTATTAGCTATAAATGACGTATTTTGCCATTAATTGTTTTTAGAACGGTGGGTTTCGTTTCACTAGAGTGTGACTAATCTTTGTGGATTAAGTAAATAGCCTGTTGTACGCATTTTTTTACGGTTTCTTCACTTTAAAGATCCTTATATTTTTTTCCATTCAAATACCCCGTCTTTAAGGGCAATGTTGGATATTCTCGTTAAGCCCAACAAATTAGGCCCTAAATAATATCAACACAAATATTTTCTTAAGATCGGGATCGCCGATAAGGGACTGGGGTCCGGCTAAAGGAGACCGCTTAAAACAACACAACACACAACATACTGGAACTAATCCGGTTAAAGACTAGAACCGCTCTTAACACTACACAGATTATCAGACTCTTGAACCGAGTTCAAGTGCGGAAATGTCCGTTTCAATCTGAAGTAACTCACACAATTCGGTTTGGAAGGTATTAGAAGGAGTCGGTTAAGGTGGAGAGAAAACTGGTTCGGTTTGAGTGAATAGTGTTTCGGTTCGGTTAGAGTAAGTAAGCCGGAATGTAAAGTAAAGAACACAAGACAAAATTTTATGGATGTTTGGAGTTGAATCTTCTACGTCACCCCTTCTTCTCAAACAGTAAGAAGGATATTCACTAACTGGAATATTCCACAAACAAACTCTTACTTCGATCAAGTCTTATTTATTGCTTGTCGGTTACACCACTCACACAATGATGTAATACTTTTACACAAGGTAAAATACACAGATTTCTTTTACAACAGTTTCACTTTGAAATCAAAATAGCTATATCAACTCAGAATGTTTTTAGGGCTTGATTATATGAAAAGCTCAGTTGATTCTTTCATGCGCGCGTTGTATGTCTGCCTACTGTTTTTGGCTCCCTTTATATAGAGAATATGACAACGGTCATATTTTTCTCTCATCTATTGATTGGTCAGCCCAACCGGTCAGGTTCAGGTGTCGTGTACGCCTTGTCATTTTGGACATCTGGCAGACATGCATTAGCCGACCGCATGTTTTAGAAGATTGCTTGTGATCTTGGATAATTAATCATCATTTCATTTGTTGCATGCTTCTGACTCGGATCACAGACCATTCTTATGTTCATTTCCAAGAGATTCATTACGTCATCTTTCATAGATTTTATCAATTTGAATACTTTCCCGTTGGCCTTAAGATCTTCGATTTTTGAGCCGGTCGGAAAGGATGCTTCATGCGTTTTTCATTAACTTGCAAAAGGAATTTTTGAGCCGATCCGGTTAGGAGAGTGACACCAATTTTCTTGATTGTCCAGATTTCTTTGACACAGAGTGTCTCAACCGGTCCGGTGCGGTACCTGCAAAAGGAATTTTGAGACTGGTTAAATTCTTTGTCCGGTTAAAATTAACTTACTTAATTTTTCTAACAATTTCTCTCTTTTTGATTATTTAGAATAAATATTCAAAACTTGTAAGTGCTGGCCGGTTTGAAGTCGTTTTATGAAGTTTTCGCCGGTTTTAAAAATTAACTTACTTAATTTTTCTAACAATTTCCCCGTTTTGATTATTTAGAATAAATATTCAAAACTTGTAAGTGTTGGCCGAGAGATATTTCAGAGGATCTTTTAAGTTTACTTGTCCGGGTTTTGAAAAAGTTTATCAATTTCTCCCATTTTGATACTTTTAGCCGAAAAGTATCAAAACCAACTTAATAAACCGAGATAATATTATATATATATATATATATAGAAAATAGAGTTATAACCGAAATAAGAAAAATCTTTTAGTGCAAGGTAAATAACATAAGTAGAGCTGAAGTTCAAGGATTCGGATGTCCCCCATGTTCTGATGCTTTGAGCTTTGCCTCCTGCTCCGCTTGCCATTCTTTCCCTTTTATCCGTGTCCAAGCACCAGCCAGCTATGAAACTTATTCTTTGGGAGGGGAAACGGTTAAAGTTGAAATAACCTTCTTCTGATCTAGGTGGTCGAGGTGCAATGTTGCTTGATGGGGAGTTGTTGATGAAGTTTTGTATATAGTCCCCCTGGGACTCCTGAGATGGCCTCTTGCCTTGTTGAATAGATGAGGATTGTTTTGTTCTAGCCTTGCGTTTTCTGGACTGGAGAGGAACTTCATCCTCTTCTTCCATCTCGGATGTTTGCTGGGGTTGATTGTCGACCGGGTTTGTTGTCGTTTGAATATTTTCATCGGTGATTTGGGTCAAGAGCTTGGTTATCTGAGTTTTCTTCCTCTTATTAGCTTGACCCCTTGTTGTGACTCTGGTAGAAAACATTTTTTAGTCGCGCCGGTGTTAGACCTCTCGGCTTCGCTTTCCTTGGCCGCTTCTTCCTCTACGATTTTCGATGCTAGCCGGTGGTCATTTGTCTCAAATTCTTTCAATCGCTTTTCCCTATTGATCTTATCGGCTTGGAATTTCTTGGTCTCTTCGGCATCGGATCGGATCTAGGCCTCGGTTGTCATGGCTTTTACCTCTCCTATCTCCACAATTTGAACGGTTAATAGTTGCATCATGTGCAGCATCTGGGAGGTGGTGTTGTCAACCTTCTCGATCTTGTTCTCAACTTTCAGTATCTTGTTGTCTGACACAGAGTCTCTTGCCTCAAGGGTCGCTTGCAATTTTGCCATTGATCTTTCAACCGCATCATCGATGAGGGCTTGTATGTTATCCGTAACCGGACCAACCGTGTGAGGAGTATGAACCGACATTGATCTTTTTGGTTGTTCCCTGTTAATCGGTACAACATTCTCATGAATAGGATGCGAGATGGACTTACTTGGTGAGGGGGAAGCTATTCGACCATCTTCTTGCTAAGACCAAGGTTGTTTGGATGATTCACCGATTTCTGTAGTCAGAAAATGATGATTGTCAGGTCCCGGAAATGCATACCGTTCCTTGGTCTCTTGCTCGGTTTTCTTCTCCATCTCAGATATCTCGGCTTCAATTTTGGCAATGATCTCGTGCAACGAATCCTTTGCCTTAGTTTCCTCAACGGTAAGAGCCATGTCTTTGGAGGCCTCCAATACTTCGGTCATGGCCCATACTTTGGCGTTCTTTTTGGCTAGATCACATCTGGACATAACCAGAGGATCCAGATTTTGATTGGTTTGAAGAGCATCGTCCCCAGCCGGACCTGTTTAACTCTTTTCAATGGTGTTACCTCCCTGAACCGGAGGATTTTCTTCTTCTTCATTAACCGGTTTTGAAGATTCCGGTTTAGTGTTAGGAATGGGATTTTCAGCACCCGAATTTGTTGTACTTCTTTTTGTATCATTGTCCCCTTGAGACGGAGGACAAAAAGTTGGTATTTCTTCTTCATTGTTGACCGTTTCGTTGGTCGGATCATCTATCCGATCATTTTTAACAGCCTGGCCTTCCTCAACAATTTTACTTGTCGCCTCGTCATTGTTTGCCCGAGTGACTTCTTTTGCTATGTCTACTACCACATCTGAAGTCCTTAACTGGACTGATTCTATTGTATTCGCAATGTCTTTAGGAGGGGATTTCCTAATTTCAGAGTTATGAGTGTGAGTACTGACCCATTCCGTAGATTTAGCGGCCCGACTTGTAAATGATTC
Source organism: Impatiens glandulifera (assembly GCF_907164915.1). Taxonomy (NCBI): domain Eukaryota; kingdom Viridiplantae; phylum Streptophyta; class Magnoliopsida; order Ericales; family Balsaminaceae; genus Impatiens; species Impatiens glandulifera. Next base: position 51,531 of record NW_025919528.1, on the reverse strand, counting down.
AGCATGCTTTGGAGAGGGGACGGTTTCGGCTGCGTCCTTCTCTTTTACTGGTGAGGTGGATAGAACCGGAATTGGAATCACCACATTAATTTAGTTTTCTTTAATGAACGTACCTGATGGGTCGGGGACGATGTTCTTTCAGAATCATGAGATCCGCCTGCCGTTTTCTTCTCAACAAGCTTTCTTTTCTTAGCCGCTCTCTTGAGTTTTGACTTGCATTTGACTCCGGTTTCCTTCTTTTTAAGCTCATCTTCTGTAGGGCCTTTGTCTTTCGAGATCTTCGGTTTGGCCTCTTTAGAAGCCTTGGCCCTTGGAGCTTTCTCCTTGGGTGGTTTTCAGTCCGGGTCCTGACATTCTCAGCATTCATAATTTTGGAGTTTTATAGGGGTGTACCTTCACCGATTGGGATCTGTAACGGTCTAAGAATTTTCCTAATCGGCATGGCGTAGGCTTGACCCCGATCTTTTGTCCCTGCAACCACTTCACATAGTTGCTCGAAGAGCACACCGGCCTAGTCGATTTTGTCTCCTAGGACTATTCCAATCATCATTTCAAGTTTCATCCGGGTCATGTTGTCAAAATTTCCTCCTTTTCCTTGTAGGGATTTGGAGATTATATCCATCAGGAACCGGAACTCCGACTTTAGTTACTTTTCTTGCTAGTGTGATCCACCAAGTTAGCCGAATCATTTGAAATCGCCAGCCGAGCCACCGTAGAGTCGGCTTTAGACAAACTGGTCTGGAAATCCCTTCCCTCATTAGGCAGTCCAAGAGCATTACAAAATAATTCCTCATTGATTTCGAAGGTTGTGCCGCATACGGTGGCAGTGATGACCCTCTTCTTCACACTTGCCTAGCTGAAGAACTCCAGGACTTCATCCTGATGAAGAACAAATGGACCATTCAGGAATGTCTTCAAACTAGAGTCTTTCAGAGATCCGATCAAAGTTTTGTAGTCGTTGGTTCCATTGTCTTCGATATCTTTAAGTCGATCTGCAAAATGTAAGTGAATAGTGCGTTATCACGTCCCATGGTGGATTGAAACAGAGATTTAAGAAAACTTTGAGAGATAAGATGCAAGGATGCTTTGGAAATATTTAGAGAGAGAGCGTGAGATGATGAATGATTCAACTTCTTGTTTTATATAGGAAGCAGTTACTTGGCGGTTAAGAAACCGAACCGTCACGTCGTTCTGGGTTTAGGCGCCAAGATTTCACTCCAAAAGTTACTGCGGTAACTGTTGGTGGTAAATCAGGGTGGTAAATTTGAGCGGTAAACTAGGGGCGGTAAACTATCGGCGGTTGATTTTTGAAGTTAGCCGAATTTTGTTTAAGCCGAAGTTTTCATGTAAAACCGGAAGTTGTGCCTTAGCGGAAATTTTGATTTTAAACCGGAATCGTTTGAATGAGTAGATGACTTGGATTAATCGAAAATATTAAATAGAGTGGTCATCCGGTCGTACAACAAAATGACCGAGATGACCGGATACATTAAAAATTTTAAGACTGATAGTAGTCCCCTTCTTCCATCATCACGATCCATTCCTCTACGGTGTAGCCGGTTCGGTTCTCGATTCTTCCGATCGAGCTTTCCATCATGTGGCTGGTCAGTGTGTTGGCCGTGCCTACCGGGACTTCTGGTCCGAGATTGGGAATGACGGAACGAATGTACCGTCTGATTTGGGGGGAAAGCCGATTCTTCTTCTAGGAGCCATGATGAGCTCCTTCAAGTTGTTGAAGATAAATGAAGCCCAGTTTATGGGTGAGAGTTTGATGATTGAGATCATGAAGTCATACACTTGCCGAGTGTACCGCTGATTCGACATGTGTCCCAGGATTGACCGTTGGATTAAGTCCTGGAGAAGTTGGATATGAGGGTCAGGTCATCTTTCAGACCGTGGCATTGAACCGGATGATTGGTTCCGGAGGAGATGAAAGAATAACATTTTTTGCTCGAAATCTGCGAATGACTCTTCAGTGAGCCGGTAGAACTCGCAGTCGATGTAGGTGGTGATGTTGCCATCATCTCTCACCTGGGCATTGTCGAAGAACTCGTGCACCTCCTCTTCGAGGATGGAGTCCGATCCTTCAAGGAAGGTTCGTAAGCCGGATACGATTAAAGGTTGAATAAGAACACCTTCGAATCAAGAATTAAGAACCGATTCAAAATCGACGATGATTGAGTTTCGGATTTGAGCATTCATTTTGAGAGTTTTGAAAAGAGATGAAGTTCAAGATTTAGAGAGAGAGATAATTTTAAAGTGTGATTTGCTTGAAGGAGGATGAGGTCCTTATATAGTGGAGACGGTTATGAAGCATTTAATGAGAATATTTTGAAAATTTTGACCGTTTATGTATTGTCAATGTGTTGGGTCAATTTATTTTGACTAAGTGTTGAAATAATTTAACCATTGAGATTTTGATGATGAAATGACTTATGAGTTTTGATGCAGGTGTATTGAAATCATATTTTATAAGACTTATCTCTAATGAAGGTCATTAGGCCGATTTTGGCATTAGATGCATAGAATTAGACGTACAGTCTAACTCATCGGAGTTAGACGTGTAGTCTAATGAATGCATATAATTAGGCGTATAGTCTAACTCATCGGAGTTAGACGTGTAGTGTAATGAATGCATAGAATTAGACGTACAGTCTAACTCAGCGGAGTTAGACGTGTAGTCTAATAGACTTGTAACTAGACGGATAGTCTAATGTATTCGAAATTAGACGTACAGTCTAACTCATCGGAGTTAGACGTGTAGTCTAATATATTTGCAATTAGACGGACAGTCTAATATATGCGGAATTAGACGTGCAATCTAATAGAAAGTGAAAGTTAGACGTGAGTCTAACTCCTTCAGATTAGTATGAGGTAGAACCGGAATTAGACGTGTAGTCTAACTCAGTGGAGTTAGACGTACAGTCTAATGGTTATCGTAATTAGACGTGAGTCTAATTCTATTATACCAGACGGTCTAATAGACTTTGCTATTAGAAGGGGATGTTTGATTTCATTAGACTGATTTTTACAATCCGTCTAACTGAAATACGTCTAATGCTCAGCTTAAGCAGTTTGCTTGAAGCTAGCATTCACCTACCCACGTGCTATAGTTGTACCCTACTCCTGCTCTACTTTCTAGTGAAGATCTGTACAACAGCTATATGCATACAACCAACGAATGCCACGTAAGAGAATTTTTCTCACACTACTTGTTTTGTAGGTACATCCCTGATGGAATATTCGGCGCACTACCAGTGGTGTACGACCACGATCCTTGTGCTCAGAACCTGCTGTGTACAATGGAGGCTTTCTAATAGAAGAGTGCAACGTATAATTCTAAAAGATTCGACCGTTAGCTCCTGCTCAGTATTTAACAAATCTAAAGGACAATGGACAATCTCCCTCAGATAACGAACAAGCAATCGGATTTTATAGAGAGAGAAACCATTCGATCATCTTGCTTACTGAATTCAAGCCTTTGAATATTCATATTGTGAAGCTGCTTTCTGATTGTACTGTGTGTGAATCAAGAGAGAGCTAGAATCAAAACACATTTAGCTGAGTGATATTATTCATCTTGTAATTGAACAGAAAGTGTTCTGTTCAATAGTGAGCTAAGTGTGTAAACTGTATTTGATTCGAATCATTTGATAGTGAATCCTTCCCGTGGTTGGAAGAAGGGGTGACGTAGGAGAGTTTCTCCGAACATCCATAAACAAACTGCTGTATTCTTTCATTTCTGTCATCTTCTCATATTTCATTTTGTGCTTCAAACCCAAGTAAACAATTCCGCCTTGAATCTGTTTCAAGTGTTTACAAGTGTTTGCGTAAAATAGAAAGCGAATTAAATCCCTAACAGGATTTCTTTCAAACCGATTTTTCTTAAGCCTTCATCAATAGCCAGACCCCCTTTCTATCGATAAAGCTGATTCTATCAATTGGTATCAGAGCCCTGTTTATATTCTCAAGCCTTTCCTGAAATATGTCGACCGTAACCAAAGATGCCAGTGCTACTATATTGTTTGGAAGAAAAGATTTCGTGCTCATATCTCTTCTCTTCATGATGACATGTGGAGCGTTGTCACAGAAGGTCCTATCAAGATTGAAAAGGAGAAGGCTGATTGGACCGCTGATGAAAAGAGGCAGAACAACCTCAACAACATGGCTCTTGATGTTCTGTACAGATCTCTCGATGACAGCATGTTCAACTACATTATCGAATGCGATACTGCCAAAGAGGTCTGGGACAAACTCATTCAACTGTGTGAGGACAATGAGAAAACCAATGAAAACAAGATCATGGTTGCCACTCAACAGTTCGACAGCTTCAAGATGCGTCCTGATGAAACAATGAACGATTTTGGCACCAGATTCAGCAAGATCGTCTCCTCTCTATCTATCCTAGGCAAAACCTATAGCAACCGGGAACTTGCTATCAAGGTCATGCGTGATCTTCCAAGGGAATGGGACATAAAGACAATGGCGATGAGAGAATTCAAAGATATTAACAAGATCTCTCTCTTTGATCTCTTTGCTGACCTCAAGGCCTATGAGTTCGAGCTGAACTGTAGGATGGAAGAAGATCAACCCACATCCGTTATCATTGCCAAGGCACTTGTGACTGTTGAAGAGCCACCAACTGCTCTGGATGTGAAGATGGCAGCTCAGTAGCTGAGCAGCGATGCCATGTCTCTCTTTGTGAAGAAGTTTGGCGACTTCATGAAGAAGAGCAACTCTAACTCAAACTCTTCAAATTCTAATGACAATAAAAAATCTAAAACTAATGTTACTTATTTTAACTGTGGTATTAAAAGTCATTATGCATCGAAATGTCGGAAGCCAAAGCGTGAAGATGCCAAGGATGATGGGAAAGAGCTGAAGGCTCTTATGGTAGGTGACGGGAAGAACAAAGGAAGCAGTCGTACGTGGTTCCTACTTCTCATCCAGTGAAAGTGATGAAGAAGAGGTGATTTGCTCCATGGCAAGAGAAGATGAAGAAAGAACTCGGGAGACTGAGGTATTTGATTTCTCTTCCGAAAGGTTTTCAAGGGAACAACTGGTAGCTACACTAGATGACATGATCATCGAGTACAGAAAGCTAGCAGAATCTCTAAATGAAACTAAATCTTCATCAGATATAAACAAACCAAATCTATCTCAAGCTGAAGAGTCAACTGTTTTTGAAAAGAAGATTGAAGAGATCTCATCTGAGAATGAGATGCTCAAGGAACAGATCCAAACCCTTTCATCTAAAAACAAAAGGCTAAACTATGTTGTCTGTGCATGGACAAGGTCTGGAGATGCTGTCAAATATCAGATCAGCATGTTGAAACCTGCTGGATCTAGATCCAGATTGGGGTTTGATAGCAATGACCCTAACTTGTCATGCAAAAAGTCCAACTCATCTGACAAACTTAAGTCAATAAGCTTTGTCAAAGGGAGTATGACTGACATTGAATCTGATCTTATTCATGAAGAAGTTGCTTTAAAAAATGAAATAGTTTATGTTCCGCCTACTGTTAGCTGGCTTAAGAATAAGCTAGAAGCAGCTAATAAGTCTGGCAATTTAAAACCTGACTCTAAGTCAAGGAATTTTTAAAGAAAATCAACTTCAAAAGTTAATGGATCAGTGGCTGGCAGAAAGTCATCTGCTAAGTCAAAATCGTATGCATTAATCACAACACAAAATTGGAAATCCATTAGAATAACTCAAATATAGATTCCTAAAGGACTAATTGATCGAGGACCCAATTAAGCATGGGTACCAAAATGTGTAAATAGTTTCTTTTGTAGGTGATGCAGGATGATTGCAGAAAGGAAGCTAGAAGAATACTCTTTTGAGTACACAGCCTGGAAGATCAACAATGGCCTTTGCCATTCTAGTAGATAAATGTTTTTATATGTTAAAAATATTTTTGGTCTTTGGACCACAAAAACTGTTCCTTATATTTTTCTGTCCTTATACATAATGAGAAGGGAAAATTACTCTAGAAGTAAAGATACTCTCTACACGAATATTCTTAATCGGTCTAATTAGACAAATGTGTCTAAAAGAAACGGTTTGTACTTAGACGTATTTTTGCTAAAAATCCATCCATCTAAGTCTATATGTTGAGATGTTATATCTACGCAATTAAACGGACACGTCTAATAGATGTTAGACGTTTTTACGTCATGAGCAAGTGCATGCTCACGTCTAATAGAACACACGTCTAACACATGATGTTGATGCGGAATTAGCCGTACACGTCTAATAGACACTAGACGGGTTTTTATAACACGGAATTAGACGTATGCGTCTAATAGACCCATCCGTCTAATAGACGTTTAGTTATACGGATTTTTGAAGTAAGAAAAACGTCTAATTACGTGCCGATTAGACTGATCAAGGACAGCTGTCCCACGTTGAGAGTGTTGGGTCAAATTATTTTGACTAAGTGTTGAAATAATTTACCCTCTGCTATTTTGATGATGAAATAATTTATGAGTTTTGATACAGGTGTATTGAGACAATACGTTATTAGACTTAGATCTAATGAGGGTCATTAGACCGATCTTGATTTTCATTTGCATAAAATTGGACGCACAATCTAACTCATCGGAGTTAGATGTGCAGTCTAATAGACGGAATTAGACGTGAGTCTAATGGAATTAGATGTAAGTCTAATGGAATTAGACGTAAGTCTAATAGAATTAGACGTACAGTCTAACTCATCGGAGTTAGACGTGTAGTCTAATAGATGTGTAAAGAATTAGACGGATGGTCTAATGAATACACGGAATTAGACATGAGTCTAATGGAATTAGACGTGAGTCTAATGGAATTAGACGTGAGTCTAATGGAATTAGACGTGAGTCTAATAGAATTAGACGTACAGTCTAACTCATCGGAGTTAGACGTGTAGTCTAATAGATGTGTAAAGAATTAAACGGATGGTCTAATGAATACACGGAATTAGACGTGTCTAATGAAATTAGACGTAAGTCTAATGGAATTAGACGTACAGTCTAACTCATCGGAGTTAGACGTGTAAGTCTAATAGATGTAAAGAATTAGACGGATGGTCTAATGAATACGCGGAATTAGACGTGAGTCTAATGGAATTAGACGTAAGTCTAATAGAATTAGACGTACAGTCTACCTCATTGGAGTTAGACGTGTAGTCTAATATACTTGTAATTAGACGGGTAGTCTAATTGATATTCGGAATTAGACGGGTGGTCTAATTAGTGAAAGTTAGACGTGCGTCTAACTCCTTCAGACAAGTCTGAGGTAGAACTGGAATTAGACGTGCCAGTCTAACTCAGTGGAGTTAGACGTGCCGGTCTAATGGTTATTGAATAATTAGACGTGTGGTCTAATTAGTGAAAGTAAGACGTGCGTCTAACTCCTTCAGACAAGTCTGAGGTAGAACCGGAATTAGACGTGCTAGTCTAACTCAGTGGAGTTAGACGTGCCGGTCTAATGGTTATTGAATAATTAGACGTGTGGTCTAATTAGTGAAAGTGAGACGTGCGTCTAACTCCTTAAGACAAGTCTGAGGTAGAACCGGAATTAGACGTGCCAGTCTAACTCAGTGGAGTTAGACGTGCCGGTCTAATGGTTATTGAATAATTAGACGTGTGGTGTAATTAGTGAAAGTTAGACGTGCGTCTACCTCCTTCAGACAAGTCTGAGGTAGAACTGAAATTAGACGTGCCAGTCTAACTCAGTGGAGTTAGACGTGTCGGTCTAATGGTTATTGAATAATTAGACGTTTGATCTAATTAGTGAAAGTTAGACGTGCGTCTAACTCCTTTAGACAAGTCTGAGGTAGAACCGGAATTAGACGTGCAGTCTAACTCAGTGGAGTTAGATGTGTCAGTGTAATGGTTATTTTAATTAGACGCGAGTGTAATTCTATTAGACCAGGCGGTCTAATAGACGTTTTTCATTAGAAGGAGATGACCTATTTCATTAGACTGATTTTCACAATCCGTCTAACTGAAATACGTCTAATGCTCAGTTTAAGCAGTACGCTTGAATCTAGCATTTCTCCTACCCACGTGCTATAGCTGTACCCTACTTCTGCTCCACTTTCTTATGAAGATTAGTACAGCAGCTATATGCATCCAATCAAGAAATGCCAGGTAAGAGAATTTTCCTCACATTACCCGTTTTGTGGGTACATCCCTGATGGAATATTCGGCGCACTACCAGTTCTGTACGGCCACGATCCTTGTGCTCAGTACCTGATGTGTACAATGGAGGCTTTCCAATGGAAGAGTTCCACGTATCATTCTTGAAGATTCGACCGTTAGCTCATGCTCAGTATTTAATAAATCCTAAGGACAACGGACAATTTGTCTTACGAACAAGCAAATACAAACGAACAAGAATTCTGATTTTGCAGAGAGAGAAACTACTCAATCATCTTGCTTACTGAACTTATTCTGTGAAGCTTCTTTCTGATTGTACTGTGTGTGAATCGAGAGAGAGAGCTAGAATTAAAGCACATTTAGCTAAGTGATATTCTTCATCTTGTAATTGAACAGAAAGTGTTATGTTCAATAGTAAGCTAAGTGTGTGTGTATACTGTATTTGATTATTATCATCTTATAGTGAATCCTTCCGGTAGTTGGAAGAAGGAGTGACGTAGGAGAGTTTCTCCGAACATCCATATACAAACTGTTGTGTTCTTCATTTCTGTCATCTTTTCATATTTCATATTGTGCTTCAAACCCAAGTAAACAATTTTGCCTTGAATCCGTTTCAAGTATTTACACAAGTTTGCGTAGAATAGAAAGAGAATTAAATCCCTAACATTATTTCTTTCAAACCATTTTTCATAAGCCTTCATTCTTAGCCAGACCCCCGTCTCTATCGATAAAGCCGATCCTATCAGAGAGCTATTTATTTTTTCCCGCTCAAAATATCAAACAGTCATCTCTTAATAACATGAAGACACATGTCTTTAAAGTTTAGAGAAAATGACTGATATACCCTCATTTTTAATGATGACTCCTTGAAAAAGGACGTCTAACATTTATTAATGGGCCATACCCTTAAGAAAAGACGGTTATTCTGTATCTCTCTCTTTTCTGTCTATATAAGGACATTAGTGCATGAGTTTGAAAGATTTCAATCTCTCGAAATCCTTAAGAACCCTAATCTTCTCTGCATTTCTCTCTCTAAATCTCTCTGAAAATCTTGTGTCGGTTCATATTCTTTCGAAAATGGTGAACAAGAAAATCACGTTGGGTCACTGTACTTTGCAGGTGGATTTTTCATCTGTATACACTTTCAATCAACCGGAGGTGGTGGAGATGTTCAGAACCCTAGAATATTCTGGGTTGAGGAAATATCTCGGCGGTCTGTTCATATTCTATGAGAAAGAAGTTCGCGAGTTCTTCAAATCCGCAACAATGGTGGGTGAATCCATCGTAGCAATCGTCAACGGCATGGAGTTTTCCTTCGATGAAGCCGTATATGCGGAGTTCTTTGAACTTCCAACGGAGGGTCACACGTTCAACTTGATTCTTTCATCAGAAGTCATGGAGGAGATGAAGAGAACCTTTTCTGCCGATGGTTCGATAATCCATGTTAATGGACTCAAAAAGGCCCTTAAACCTCATTTCATTCTGCTGAACGACGTGGTGGCGAAGGCGCTACAAGGGAAATCTGGCTCCTTCCATCTCTATAGTCAAGATCATTTTGACTATATGTGCGTCATTTCAAAGAGAATCGAGGTAAACTGGGCTCATACCCTTTTCTAGAACCTACGCTATTCGATTTGTCAGGAAAACAAGGAAATCATAACGTATACGGCTCAACTGAGTCATTTGTTGAAGCATTTGGGGGTTCCTGTTGGTGAACCTGTGCAGATTAACTCTCCAAGAGTTTTTACCGCCCTTACAATCGCTAACACACTGATAAGGATGAAGAACAACCTAGAATGTGCATTTGGTGCATCTAGTTATCAAACTGGTGGAAAACCCTCTACCCGATCCAAGCAACTGTTTGCTTCTGTGATGTCAACAGGGGCAAAAAGATCGAAAACAGTAAATGAATCGGAGGCCAGTTCCTTCAGTCTAAAAAATTCAACCAAGAAGGACTCTGAATCAGTCGATTCAAGGTTAAAGCAAGGTCCAGGCATGCTTGCTGCAATTCCGATGTCCTCTCTATCTTCTCCAGCAACCATTTTGAGAAAGCCTTCGAGATCTTGTGTCTCAAAGGAGAAGAAGACGAAGGCGCCCCGCGCGTCTGAATCATTAAAGGTAACTTCCTCTAAGTCTTTGGTCGTTGTGCCTAAGTTTGATGTTCTTATTGTGGAACAAGATGAATCTGTATTTTCTCCGTTGAGAGAATTTACTGAAGGGCCCGCTGTTGAGTCAGCTGGTCCAAATGTTGAAAATATTAACAGGAATTTGTCTCCTGGTGTCCAACCTAATCAAGTAGCTGCCGGTACTACAGAGTTATCCCAACCAGAACAAGGTGTTGTTCTTACCCTTGCTACTGGTAAAACTGCTGAACAAGAAGCTTCTATTCCCGCTCCTAAAGATTCATTGGTAGCCGAGAAAGTTATTCGTGTAGAGCTCCCTGCTGAGCTATAAAAGAAGCCTCAATCTGCATTCGAACTGATGCGTTCTGCAAGACAGTCAGGTGGAATCGTGATCAGTGAACCTAGACCTGCTCCAAAACCCGTAGAGGTTGTTGGAAAAGGTAAGAAAATCGCAACCCCAGTTCCTAAAGAAGTATTAGAGGCAACATGGATTGTTGACCTCATTTTGGAACAAGTTAAAGTCATTACAGCTGAAAACTTGGAGATTTTTGAATCATGGTCCCTGGAGAGATTGTTTTTCAAGTACAATGATGCTCTGTCAAATTCTGCAATAACGAAAGAGTGGAAGAAGCGGGTAGAAAATGAAAAGAAAGTTCTTAAATGGGCTAGAACTTCAGAGGTTATTGAGGCTCTGAAGAGAAAATATCTCGTTGAAGCTTGTCTGTATGGAAAAGCCCTCTTTCCAATTCTTGAAGCCAGAAAGGCTAATTTCAATCCTGTTGAGAAAGGATCTGAAGTGGAAATGAAAGTTTTGAAGAAGCTGAATGACATCATGGATGGTTACGTCTCGGTGGCTTCTCGATATATTCATGGTGCCAATTGCTCTGCGGCAAAATCTCTCGATGATAATGAAGTTATGGATGTTATTGATGCTGACAATGATGTAGATGAACTAGATGCTGCTCTCTTGATCGAATTCGGGAATTTTTATGCCGAAGAGAGACGTATTCTAGATCAATCTATTCAAGAAAATCCAAATGAAGAAGAAGAGGAATTGATTGTTCAAGAGCCTGAACAAGCTCTTGAGACAAATGAAGAAGAAGTTCATGTAGAAGATGTGATTGAGGAGGTCGCTTAAGCTCCTCTTGAAGAAGATGTTGTGATAACCTCTGTTGTGAGAACAGAGGAAGCTCAAGAGAATGTGACAGAGGTAACTCAGCCAGAAACTATCAGATTTGAGGGGGAACCCTCCAAAGAGAAGGTTGTTGAAGAAGAAAGTTCCTCATCTGAGGAGGAACAGGATCAACAAGCAACATATAAAAAGCCCCGTCTATTTCCCGACACCATTGTGGGAAATGTTCACGAAAATATCAACATTCCTCTTCATTACTCTGGAAAATTATATGAGAGATTTCAGAGAGCTGAAGAATAAATATTAGAAGAAGAGAAGGAAGAAGCTGCTAAGAAAGCCGAGAAGAATCAACCGGAGTAATCCTTGCAGATTCATAAAATCTTTGAGCCGATTCAAAGTATAGCAGCAGAGTCTCAAGAAAATTCATCAAATGAAGAATCCTCTACTAATGGTAATAAGATGTTAAAATCTATGTCTTCTGTGCTCATCTCTTCAGAAGAGCATGATAAAGTCCTAGAATAATCAGGAAGAAGAAAGAAAGGACTTTGCTGAAATTATCAAAGTTCTCAATGAGTTGGACAAAACTTTGAAGAAGAACACATATGAGACTCATATCTCAAACATAAACTACTCAAAGTTTGAAAAGCAACTTATCAACCGTCAAACTGAATTGTTAGACATTGAAAGGCAAATCAATGATGAACGCCACAAGGAGACCTTGGAAGAATTCAGTCTGGTGAAGAATCAGATGGTGGAAATTTAGGGCTGTTTGAGCAGAAATGATAATGAACGACAGGAATTTGCTGACTCCATTGCAAGGAAGTTTCAAGCAAATGAGGATGCAAAGGATAATGCTGAAAAAGAACAACCTCGAACCGCTCAAGGTGAATCAAGTAGAAGAAATGATGGTGTGTCAATCGGAACTAGATCCAGACGAGCCCCAAGCAACGATGATAATCCTAGGCCAACCAAAAGAGGTGGAGGTCGTAGCGGTGGTGATCGTGGAGGCAGAAACAATAGTGGTGGTCGTAGTAGGCTATCCAATGTTGATCAAGGTGGTCGTGCCAGTGGTGGTGACCGTGGTGGAAGATCAAGTGGAGGCGGTCGTGGAAGTCGCGGTTATCCTCCTTATTTCAACATGCTTCCCGGTCAAGAAATGAGTCCAACCGATCCTCGAGTTAAAAGGGAAGAACAATAACTTCTTTTCTTCTACTCTATTTAAGTCTTTCAAACAATGTTTCTTTGATGTCTTTCTGAATATTGGTTTTGGAAGTTTGATGTAAGTGAACAAGGGTTTGTTTTATTTTTGTGATGAATGCATATTTTGGTATATATATGCAGGTTTCCAATTTCTTCATCAAAAGGGGGAAATTGTTAGGTCAAATTATTTTGACTAAGTGTTGAAATAATTTAACCATTGAGATTTTGATGATGAAATGACTTATGAGTTTTTGATGCAGGTGTATTAAAATCATATTTCATAAGACTTGGCTCTAATGAGGGTCATTAGACCGATTTTGGCATTAAATGCATAGAATTAGACGTACAGTCTAACTCATCGGAGTTAGACGTGTAGTCTAATGAATGCATAGAATTAGACGTACAGACTAACTCATCGAAGTTAGACGTATAGTCTAACTCATCGGAGTTAGACGTGTAGTCTAATGAATGCAGAGAATTAGACGTACAGTCTAACTCATCGGAGTTAGACGTGTAGTCTAATGAATGCATAGAATTAGACGTACAGTCTAACTCAGCGGAGTTAGACGTGTAGTCTAATAGACTTGTAATTAGACAGATAGTCTAATGTATTCGAAATTAGACGTACAGTCTAACTCATCGGAGTTAGACGTGTAGTCTAATATATTTAAAATTAGATGGACAGTCTAATATATGCGGAATTAGACGTGCAGTCTAACTCAGTGGAGTAAGACGTGCAGTCTAATAGAAAATGAAAGTTAGACGTGAGTCTAACTCCTTCAGACAAGGTAGAACCGGAATTATACGTGTAGTCTAACTCAGTGGAGTTAGATGTACAGTCTAATGGTTATTGGATAATTAGACGTGTAGTCTAATTAGTGAAAGTTAGACGTGAGTCTAACTCCTTCAAATTAGTCTGAGGTAGAACCGGAATTAGACGTACAGTCTAATGGTTATCGTAATTAGACGTGAGTCTAATTCTATTAGACCAGGCGGTCTAATTGACTTTGCTATTAGAAGGGGATGTTTGATTTCATTAGACTGATTTTCATAATCCGTCTAACTGAAATACGTCTAATGCTCAGCTTAAGCAGTTTGCTTGAAGCTAGCATTCACCTACCCACGTGCTATAGTTGTACCCTACTCCTGCTCCACTTTCTAGTGAAGATCAGTACAACAGCTATATACTTCCAACCAACGAATGCCACGTAAGATAATTTTCCTCACACTACTTGTTTTGCAGGTACATCCCTGATGGAATATTCGGCACACTACCAGTGGTGTACGGCCACGATCCTTGTGCTTAGAACCTGCTGTGTACAATGGCGGTTTTCTAATGGAAGAGTGCCACATATCATTCTAAAAGATTCGACCGTTAGCTCATGTTCCGTATTTAACAAATCTAAAGGACAATGGACAATCTACCTCAGATAACGAACAAGCAATCGGATTTTACAGAGAGAGAAACCATTTGATCATCTTGCTTACTAAATTCAAGCCTTTAAATATTCATATTGTGAAGCTGCTTTCTGATTGTACTGTGTGTGAATCAAGAGAGAGCTAGAATCAAAACACCTTTAGCTGAGTGATATTCTTCATCTTGTAATTGAACAGAAAGTGTTATGTTCAATAGTGAGCTAGGTGTGTGTAAATTGTATTTGATTCGAATCATTTGATAGTGAATCCTTCCGATGGTTGGAAGAAAGGGTGACGTAGGAGAGTTTCTCCGAACATCCATAAACAAACTGCTGTGTTCTTTCATTTCTATCATCTTCTCATATTTCATCTTGTGCTTCAAACTCAAGTAAACAATTCCGCCTTGAATCTGTTTCAAGTGTTTACAAGTGTTTGCGTAGAATAGAAAGCGAATTAAATGCCTAACAGGATTTCTTTCAAACCGTTTTTCATAAGCCTTCATCAATAGTCAGACCCCCGTCTCTATCGATAAAGCTGATCCTATCACAATGAATGCATTAAATGTTTGATGCCTTTTCAAGAGAATAATCTTTTGAAGTGTACGATGTAGGCTGATTGGCCTATCTGGACTAGGCACGCCTTTTGGGAAATGAATATGTCTGTTCCCAATGTCGATTTGAAATTATTTGGTTTTGGATATTTTTCAGAATATTAAGGTTTTTATGTCCTAAGATTGGGCCTAAAATGGAAGGAATGTTTTTATTAAAAAGATGATGTACTGAACCGGTAATACAGCAAAATTACCGGTTCAGTAGTGGAAAAGAAAAAGAAGCGAGAAGGAATCATTATTAGTCGTTTAAGAACAAAAGAAGATTAATAGTGGGACGGCCCAACTATTGGAGTCTTCTTGGTGTTTGCCTTATCCCATCTGTCGATCATCTCTTGAATCCTCTCCTTTGTCAACAACTGTTTTGGGTGGAGAATGATACTCGAGCCGTGATAGTTGTAAAAGTGGTTGAACAAACCGCTCAGCTGTGGAGCGTAGCCGGTTTTGTTGGAGATGATTAGCTTCTTCAGGTTGTCGAAGATGATCCTCGACCAGTTCACCCGAGTTCCTTCGGTAATGGAAGTCATCATCTCGAAGATGCGTTGGGTGTAAGATTGGACTTGTCCCTAGACAAGAGGACTTACTCAAGATATCGCTAAGAACTTGGTATTCGTTAGCGAGTAAACTCTTAGGTCCCAAGGTGTTGACCGGGGTCATAGATCTGGAGAAGTGGTGTCTCATCTCTTCGATGAACACTGGGGAGTAGATGAGATCGATGACTCCCTCAGTTGGCTGCTCGTAAAAGTTTGCGAAGTCTGTCGAACTGAAGAGGAATGATTTTCCATGGATTTGAGCAAAGATGACTTCTAGATGTATCACCCTTGCTGTATCGAAGAACTCATTAACTAAGGAGTAGTTAATGACATAGCGGTTTTCTAAGAACTTTCTTAGACCGGTGCTCTCGAGAGCTCTGAAGATGCATTGGACTTCATTATCCTCAGCGTTAGCAACCGATTCGAAATCAGCTAAAAGAACATTTTTGGTGAGAGAGCAAGACATTTTTTCTAGAGAATTTTGCTTAGAGAGTTTTCTTGTGATGAATAGTGTTTTGAGATTGGATTAGATTAGCTACTTAAATAGTTAATCGATGATAAGCATGCTTAGAGATGTCATTTTGTAATTATTATGAGGTTAACTTGTGTAAGTGTATAATGGTTATTTCCAATGACAAAGTAATGATGGCAAAAAGATTTCCATCATGGTTTTAAAAATATGGAAGAAATGTTGGTCTTCCTCTTTTAGTGATAGACACGTGTCGTCACTTTGATTGAGGTGTAGACTATTTTTCTGTTTCATATGTATAATCATCAAAGCATGCATGAAAACAGCGGTCAGCTGTCCCAAGTTAGCCGAAAAAATTCAGTTACCGAAATCATGATGCATTTTATAGGTTAGTTTTCCATGACTAGTTTTATCGAGATAGCTTATTCCGGTGTGAGGAAATTTCGAACTAAGCCGACATTTGTTCAGCTTAGGGAATAAACTGTCTGTTTTACCCAAGTCATTTGAACAGCCCAACTTATTTACATGTGATTTGGTAGTGTGGATTTGTCAAGCTTAACCGGAGACATCTTTCCAGTTAGCATCCCTGAGTGTTTCATTTCCTATTGAGGTATGGCTTTGAGAAGCGTTAGCTTCTCCCTAAGCTCATGCCCAAGTTTTTCATAAGGTTTAGATGTTAGAAAAATGCAATAACACTTAAGGTATAAGTTGTTTACTATCAAGAAAACATAGCTTCCTGTAGCGGCTTGGTGAAGATGTCAGCCACTTGTTGTTCGATTGAGACATACTCCAGCCGGATGTGTTTCTACTGATCGTGTTCCCGGATGAAGTGGTGTCTGATATCAATATGCTTTGTTCTTGAGTGCAACACTGGATTGTATGTAATCGCTATTGCACTGGTGTTGTCACAAAAGATTGGAGATTCTTCAGTAGTTATACCGAAGTTCCTTAGTTGCTGTTGGATCCAGAGGAGTTGAGCACAGCAGCTTCCGGCTGCTAGATATTCTGCCTCTGCGGTTGAAGTGACAACTGAGGTGTTCTTTTTGCTATACCAAGAGACGAGCCGGTCTCCTAGAAACTGACATGTTCCGCTCTTGCTCTTTCGGTCAATTTTGCACCCTGCATAGTCTGCATAAAAGTCACTTATCAAATTAAAACTAGAGTCTTTTGGGTACTAGAGTCCCACGTCTTGAGTTCCTTTCAGATATTTTAAAATTCTTTTATCCGCGGTATAATGTGATTGTTTTGGATTGGTTTGGAATCTTCTGCATACTCCGACCGCGAACAGGATGTCCGGTCGACTGGCTGTTAGATAGAGTAGTGATCAGATGATTCCTCAGTAGGATGTTATATCTACTCCTTGACCATTCTCGTCTTTATCCAGTTTTACTGATGAGCTCATTGGAGTAGCCGCTTCGGCACAAGTGTCCATTCCAAATTTCTTAAGTAGTTCGGCTGTGTATTTAGGCTAGCTGAAGAAAGTTCCGGTATCAATTTTTCGAACCTGAAGACCTAGGAAGAAACTTAATTATCCCATCATACTCATCTCAAATCTGTCAGTCATTAACTTTGAGAATTTATTACATAATTTATGATCGGTTGAGCCAAAAATGATATCATCCACATATATTTGAACAAGTAAAATGTGTTCCTTTTTCTCAAATTTAAAATGTGTTTTGTCAACCGAACCTATTATAAATTTGTGATCAAATAGGAATTCGGTTAAGGTATCATACCAGGCTCTTGGAGTCTGTTTTAAACCATAAAGGGCTTTATCAAGCCGGTATACATGACTTATAAGTTCCGGATTTTTAAAACCGGGAGGTTGTTCAACATACACTCTTCACTTAGTTTACCATTTAGAAAAGCACTTTTGACATCCATTTGAAAAACCTTAAAATTTTTGAAAGTCGTGAATGCCAAAAATATTCTAATGGCTTCAAGTCTAGCCACAGGAGCAAATGATTCTTCAAAGTCAATGTCTTCTTCCTGTTTGTATCATTGAGCCACTAGTCTGGCTTTGTTCCTCGTAACCAAACCGTCTTCATTGAGTTTATTTCTGAACACCCATCTTGTTCCTATGACCGATTTATGTTTCGGTCTTGGAAGTAGGTGCCAGACTTTATTTCTCTCAAACTGGTTTAACTCTTCTTGAATTGGTAAAATCCAATCGGGATCTAGCAACGCTTCATCCACCTTTTCGGCTCAATTTGTGATATGAAAGCTGAGTTTTCATACTCTTCCAAATTTTGTTGCCTAGTTCGGACGGGTGACGATAAGTTACCTATTACAAGTTCAAGAGGATGATTTCTATTCCTTCTGAGGTTAATTCTGGTAGTGTCTTCCAAGCGTCCGGTTAACTGATCAAGGTTAGACGTATCGGTAGGATGAGTCGAGTCAGACCGACCGATTTCCTTAGTGGACACTGAGGTGTCAACTTCCTGCGGTAAAGCAGCTTGATCAGACTGAGTCTCAGCATTAATCGCTTGATCATTGACAAACCGTCTATAAACCGGAACCTCATCTTCATCATCAGAATAGATATTGAAATTTTCCATTCTGTTGTGAAGGTCGAAGGGACTGCAGTGTTACGTTCAACCGATTCATCAAAAACAACATGAGAAGTTTCTTCAACCGTTAATGTTCTAGTATTATAAACTCTATATTCTTTAATTACGGCTGAATAGCCCAACATTATTCCTTCATCGGATTTAGCATCAAACGCGGTCAAATAACTTTTGTCGTTGATGTGAACATAACACTTACAGCCAAAGATCCTAAGATACCGGATGTTAGGAACTTTGTCATGGTATATTTCAAATGGTATTCTAGTAAAACGTTTAATAATTAAAGATCGGTTTTGAGTGTAACATGCAGTATTGATATCTTAAGCCCAAATTTTTTTAGGAATACCCGAATCGGATATCATGGACCTTGCGGCTTCCTTGAGAGTTCAGTTTCTTTTCTCAGTCAGGCCATTTTGTTGAGGTGTTCTGGCACTAGACAACTCGTGCCTAATACCTGAATCATCAAGAAAAGTAGTTAATGTACTATTTGTGAATTCGGTTCCTCTATCACTTCTAATTCGGTTAATTCAGATAGATTTCTCATTTTGTATCCTTAAAAGTAACTTGATCAGGTTCGGTGTAGCTTGATTTTTAGAAGCTAAAAATATTACCCAAGTAAATCTCGAGTAATCATCAACAACTACCATGGTATAATGCATGCCTCATAGGCTTGTGACCTTAACCGGTCATAACAGGTCCATATGTAGTAGTTCTAAGCATCGTTCGGACTGAAAATTTTCTTTGTTTTTAAAAGATGATTTTATTTGTTTTCCCATTTGACATGCAGCACATACTTTATCTTTGGAAAACGTGATGTTTGGAAAACCATGAACCAGTTCTTTAGAGCATATGAAGTTTAAAGTTTTGAAATTTAAACGGTTTAGCCGTTTGTGCCAGAGCTAGTTCGGTTCATTTCTAGCTATCATACAAACCAGATTTTCAATCTTAGTTTTCCAATCTACTTTGTAAATGTTTCATATTCTGTTTCCGGTTAAGAGAGTATCACCTTGTTGATTTTTAACTAAACATGCATGTTTATGAAATCCAATTGTGTACCCTATGTCACACATTTGACTAATGCTTAATAGGTTAAAATGCAAGTTTTCTACTAAGAGCACATTGTTTATAGACAGATTACCATGGACAATCTTACCCTTGACCACGGCTCTACCTTTCAGTTGTCGCCGAAAGTTATCATTGCTCCAGCTTCATAAATGATATCGACTAGTAGTCCACTATTTCTGGTCATGTGTCTTGAACACCCGCTTTCCAAGTACCACTCCCTATTTTCTAACTGCTTACTCCTCCTGACCTGCAAAAAATAAATATTTACACCTTTCTGGTTTCCCACATTCAGTTGGGTCCGTGGTTGATTAGTCCTTTAGGGATCCCAATAGTTCTAATTGTTTTTCCATTTTTCGGCTTCTCATATTTTTGTCTTCCTAAGAATGCCTTATGTTGTGGTGGTGGAGAGTGTTGATTAGTTCTCTGTGAACGTGTATCGGTTTATTTACTTGTTGGACAGTTGGCTTTCCTTCTCTTAGGATGAAGTCATTTTTACGAGTCGGTTGGACTTACATATTTTATTTCATTTTCCGGTATGAAGTCACGTTCTACCTCATTGTCGGTTGACTTACAAATCTTACAAAGGGAATATTTTCTTTTGTGAGTTTCATCCTGTTGGAAGAGTTCCGGTTGGCGGATTGGTTGTTCTTGTATCCAAGACCAAATTTGCATTTGGGATGTCATTGATATTTAGACATCTGACTTACAGCTTCACTAGATCTCTTCCAGGCGGCCGTGACATATTTGGTTCTTTCATTTTCTTCAGTTGTCGATTGAACTGTCTCCTTGAGCTTCTCATTCTCGAAGGATAGTCCAACCGGTTCATATACCGTGGTTTCACTTGGCTCACCAGCGGCACCACTTGACTCTCCGGTTTCATGAATTGGCTGAGTCGGTATACGGGCAAACAGGTTTCTGAACTCAACGACAATGTCGTTGAGTGTAGTAATTAAGTCTTCTTTAGTAAATTCTTCTGAGGAAACGTCGAATACCTCTTCTTCATGTGCCATGAAGCAAGTAACTCTTTCTTCGTCATTTTCGGTGTCGGAGTAGGCCTAGTCGCTTCCACTGTCAGATGCTATGAGTGCCTTTTGGATCTCATTTTCTTCACTGGTTTCAGTTCGCTACCGGTCATTCCTTTGATATTCATCTCTTTGGTTGTCGTTTTTTGGTAGTCGTTTCTTTGGTAGTTATTTGCTGGTTTCCGGTCATCTCGTTTTGGCCTTCTACATTCCGACCTGTAATGACCAAAACCATCACAGTTAAAACATCTTACATTGGATTTGTCAACGTAATTATAGTTGTAGTTGTTGTTAGATGGTTGATTCTTCTTCATGAATCTCCCGAATTTCTGTGCTCGCATGGCCATCACGTCTTCACTGATCTAATCAGCGCTTTTGACAGAAACTAGAGCGGCTGATACAGGAACCGTTGGTTCCACCGATGTCATTAGAGCTCTGGTTGCGGTTGATGTTGCTTCTTCTTCTTTGATCCGAGATTTCATCTCAAATTCATAAGCTTTCAGGTCCTCAAACACATCGTGCAGCTTCATCTGCCCGAGGTTGTTTGATTCTCTCATTACCATAGTTTTTATGTCTCATGCACTTTGTAGAGATCTCAATGCTTTTACGATGATCTCTCGGTTTTTGATCACGCTAGTGAACCGGTCACTAAACTCCTTCATGTTTTCTCCCGGCATCATCTTGATGTTTTCATACTTTTGAGTTGCCACCAAGATTTTGTTTTTCTTAGTCCTTTTTTTCCTTCATGGATCTGAATAATAGTTTCTCAAACTTCATTTGTACTTTGATATTCTCTGATTTTGTTGAACGTATTTTCGTCTACGGCTTTGAAAATGTGTCTCATGCAATGGTTATCCAGGTTACTTCTTCTTCTATCTTCAGCTGTCCATGCTCCACTTTCATTCTCAATCATTATCGGTCCTTCCTTTAGGATGGTTTTCATCTCATCATCCAAAGTTATCAGATGTAGATACATCTGAACCTTCCAGCTGCTAAACGCTTCATTGCTTAGCATCGGTGGCTTATCACTGTGGGTTATTCTTCCCATCTTTTCGGTTGCTTGAGTGTTAAGATTTCTACTTTAATACCACTTGTTAGGATCGTGATCGCCGATAGGGGACCGGGGTCCGGCTAAAGGAGACCGCTTAAAACAACACAATACACAACACACTGAAACTAATCTGGTTAAGGACTAGAACCGCTCTTAACACTACATAGATTGTCACAGACTCTTGAACCGAGTTCAAGTGCAGAAATGTCTGTTTCAATCTGAAGCAACTCACACAATTCAGTTTGGAAGGTATTAGAAGGAGTCGGTTAAGGTGGAGAGAAAACCGGTTCGGTTTGAGTGAATAGTGTTTCGGTTCAGTTAGAGTAAGTAAGCCGGAATGTAAAGTAAAGAACACAAGACAAAATTTTATGAATGTTCGGAGTTGAATCTCCTACGTCACACCTTCTTCTCAAACAGTGAGAAGAATATTCAATAACTGGAATATTCACAAACAAACTCTTACTCCGATCAAGTCTTATTTACTGCTTGTCAGTTACACCACTCACACAATGATGTAATACTTTTATACAAGGTAAAATACACAGATTTCTTTTACAACAGTTTCAATTTAAAATCAGAATAAATATATCAACTTAGAATGTTTTTAGGGCTTCATATATGAAAAGCTCAGTTGATTCTTGCTCGCGCGCGTTGTATGTCTGTCTACTGTTCTACGCTCCCTTTATATAGAGAATATGACAACGGTCATATTTCTCTTTCATCTATTGATTGGTCAGCCGAACCGGTCAGGTACAGGTGGCGTGTACGCCTTGTCATTTTGGACATCTGGTAGACATGCATTAGCTGGCCACCTGTTTCAGAAGATTGCTTGTGATCTTGGCTAATTAAACATCATTGCTTTTGTTGCATGCTTTATGACTCGGATCACAGACCCTTCTTATGTTCATTTCCAAGAGATTCATTACGTCATCTATTATAGTTTTTATCAATTTGAATACTTTCCCGTTGGCCTTAAGATCTTCGATTTTTTAGCCGGTCGGAAAGGATGTTTCATGCGCTTTTCATCTTAGCCGATCCGGTTAGGAGAGTGACAACGATTTTCTCGATTGTCCGGATTTCTTTGAGACAGAGTGTCTCAACCGGTCCGGTGCGGTACTTGCAAAATGAATTTTGAGACTGGTTTAGTTCTTTGTTCGGTTAAAATTAACTTACTTAATTTTTCTAACAGATTTTATCTTAGAAAATATATTAAAGCATATTTTGGGAATATGCTTAGAACATTCCCTTACTTTACTTTATTTTATTATATTATATTTTATATTATTTATTTCTTTTTCAATTCAATATTGTAAGTATATATAGGCTATGCCTAATGCTTAATAAAATACAATGAAAAGTTTTTCTCTTTACACTATACTTTTCATTTTATACAACAATAAGTGATATCAGATTTGTATGGTGTTCGATCTGTTTCAGTAATGACAGGAAAATGAAAAGAGATGATGAACAAAGGTTGGAAGCATGAAGGGGTGATGCACTTCATGCCTCGCACGCGTACTAACTACGTGGATGAGGTGATCCCAATGAAAGTGAATGTACAAGCGCAAGCCTTCTGGGATGTCATTGAAAATGGTTCGGGAGGTCTTCGTGAAGATCAACGGGATATGTTGTTACTTCTCCAGACAGTTGGGGATAGAGTTAATCCAAGCCCTTGAAAGAAAAAAGACTACCAAGGAAGCATGTGACACACTAAAAATCATGCGGGTCGGAGTTGAACATGTCTAAGAAGCCAAAGCGCAAACACAACGAACATAGTTTGAAATCCTGACATTTAAAGATGGCGAGAAGATGGAGGCTTTTGACATTCAACTTGCGATGATTGTCAACGAGCTCGAGGTGTTGGGCGATCCATTGTCCGAGTACAAGGTATAGCTCAAATTCCTTCAAAGTGTGTCGTGTACATACAAATAGATGGCGGCGGAGATTGAGTCACTCGTCGATCTGAAAATGTTATTCATCGAAAAACTCACAAGTCGACACCTAGTTGTAGAGGAGCGCGTCGAACTCAATGATGTTAGATATTTTGGTGAGCGGCTATTAATTATAGAGAGGAATGGTGATTCAGATTACAACAAAACAACATGTTCATCGTGGCCACTTGTTCTGTTCAATTCAGTGGAGACAAATAACTTTTGTGTTGTAATCTGAATTAAGCGCAAACCCAATGAACATAGTTTGAAAACCTAACATTTAAAGATGGCGAGAGGATGGAGACTTTCGACATTCGACTTGCGGCGATCGTCAACGAGCTCGAGGTGTTATGCGATCCATTGTACGAGTACAAGGTATTGCTCAAATTCCTTCAAAGTGTGTCATGTGCATACAAGTAGTTGGCGATGACGATTGAGTTACTCGTCGATCTGAAAATGTTATCCATCGAAAAACTCCCAAGTCGGCTCCTAGTTGTAGAGTAGCGCGTCGAACTCAATGATGTTAGATCTTTTGGTGAGCGACTACTACTACTAGTTGAGAACAAGACATTAGAGTTTGTCACTTCCAATTGGTCATCGAGCCATCGGGCTCAAATGGGTGTTCAAAGTTAAAAGGACCCCGATGACAACATTGTGAACCACAAGGATTTGTGCAACGTCAAAGGGTGAATTTCGAGGAAATTTTTGTTCTAGTATTAAGAATAGAAATAATACGTATGTTACTCGCACTTGCTGCACAAAGAAAGTGGTAAGTACACTACATGGATGTGAAGTCAGCATTCTTGAATGGTGATCTCGCAGAGGAGGTCTATGTAGAACAACCACCTGAGTTCATCGATTCTAAGAACATAGGTAAAGTTCTTAAGTTGAGTAAGGCATCATATGGGCTCTCCGAAAAGCTCCATGAGCATGATACTCAAAAATGGATGCCTCCTTTACTTCACCTAGTTTCACAAGAAACCCGTTCGAACATGCCGTCTATAGAAGAGGCGATGCTCAATCTTTCTTGTTTGTGGGTGTCTAAATGGATGACTTGATTATTAAGAGAACAAGTGTACAAGACATCATCAATCAAGATACAAATACAAGAAATGTTTAAAATGAGATTCCTCGGTCTTCAAAGTTACTATTTGGGGATCAAAGTACGTCAAAATGACGGTGATATTACATTATGTCAAAAGGCATATGCTACAAAGATTTTGGAGAAAATTGGCATGTGTAACTGTAACCCGTGTCACAATCCAATGGACAGGAGTACGGTTGTGGATGCCACAAGGTATCAAAGCGTATTTACAGTCTTTTTTACCTAGTAAACCTGATATTGCTAATGTTGTAGGCATAGTTAGTCGATACATGGAGGTGAAAAGTTCTCAACATTGGGTTGTGATCAAGCGGATACTTCACTACGTATGGGGTACGTTGGGTTATGGGTGATGTTATCAGTCGGAAGTAGGTGAAGTTACATTAGTAGGCTACATCGATATGATCCTGGTGGCGATGTTGATGACCGCAAAAGCACCTCCATGATAGTTTTCTTTATCGGAGACAACATTTTGACTTGAACTTCATATAAGTAGAAGATTGTTACTTTATCTTCATGCGAGTCTGAGTACATCGCAGCGGCGACAACGACATGTCAAGGGGTCTGGCTTAGTCGTCTTATTGGCGAGTTAGTTGGGTGTAAAGAATTGACATTTAAATTATTGGTTGATAACAAGTCAGTCATTGCTCTCTATAAGAATCTATTTTATCATGAGAGGAGTAAACACATTGACACGAAGTTTCAATACATCCGAGAGTGCATTGAAGAAAGAATGATAAATATTGTCCACGTTGGCATTGATGGACAGCTCGCTGATATCCTAACAAAGGAGTTAAGGAGAAAAAAGTTTATCGATATGCGTTTGAAGCTCAGTGTCAAGCAAGTAGAAGCGGTATAATGAGATTAAGGGGTGATTTGCTGGATAATCTTGTTAAGCCCAATAAATCATGCCCTAAATAATATAAACCTAATGATTTTATCTTAGAAAATATGATAAAGCATATTTTGGGAATATGCTAAGAACATTCCCTTATTTTACTTTATTTGATTAGATTAAATTTCACTTCGTTATTTATTTCATTTTCAATTCAATATTGTAAGTATAAATAGGCTATGCCTAAAACTTAATAAAATACAATCAAAAGCTTTTCTCTTTTCCCTATACTTTTATTTTCAACAACAACGGCGAGTCATACGATCTGAAAATTGATTGGAGCTCCATGCTTCACTTGTCAGTTCGTGTGCTCCGCCTTTTGAGGGTACACAATAAAGGACTTCGATGGTAGGCTCGACCTCGAATACTATTTTAGGAAATAGTTTTCCATTAATAGGTTATGTTAGAGAACCATGTGATTTAACTTCCTCTCAAATCTCGTAAAAAGTAGAGTTCTATAGTGCAAGCTTTTTAAAATTGACCCTATGGGTTTTAGAAATACGTATTTGAATGTATTAATCTAATTGACTTCGAGAATCGTAACCTTAGTTTACTACTCAAAGAAACTATGAAAAATATCATAATATTCATTTTTAAGGGTTTGATACTTGATTATGTGTGAGAAATGGAAATTAGCTAGAGACATAGAGACATAGGTATGTGGAGGTTGGGGGACTTAAGCCCACCCCTACCAAATTATATATTATATATATTATACCTTATATATAGGGAGTTAGATAAATGAGTAAGACGAATCTTAAGCCTAGTCAAGCCATGTCTCAGTCAAACTCAAATTTTGTTTTATAATATAATATATATTATATATACAACATGCTTAAAAGCGGTCAAATATCTTTTAGACGAGTGAGTATATCTTTTAGACGAGTGAGTAAACTAAGATCCAGCCGAGTTAAACTAATTTTTTTTAGAACGGTTAAATGAAAATTTTATTATTATATATATACCTAGTTTAGTTTTTAAGGGTGACAACTATATTTTAAAGGAGAAAGAAACTAAGATTTATTATTAAAGGAGAGAGCGAAATGAATTAAATTAAAAAGAGAGATAAATGAATTGTTGATTCATATTGTTATTAATAATTAAGAAGTATTAATTAATTATTTATTTATTTATTTTTGTTAAAGTTTGTTTGATTATAAATTTTATAATTATTTGGACGTGACTTGAGAGAGATTGTGAGAATGTGTTTAATGGACTCAAGCCTATCTCAATATTTTAAAATTATATTTCATAAAATAAGGTCAACTTATCCTCTAATTTCCTAATTTTTTCAAACTAATTCAATATTATTGTCTTGGTCTACTTTGTTATAATTTGATCTATCTTGCGATCAGACTAAGTGCGAAATAATTACTTAATTTTTACCCTTTATTTTTTAATTACAATTTTTTTGTTAATCCTTATTAAGCCCACCCCAACTCTAAATTCTAGATATGTCCCTACCCTCAACGCTATATCCCACATGTCTATTCGTAATGGGTAGTTTCTACTCAAAAATAGTTAGCCATTTTCAATGTTTGGAAGATTATTATTACACATGCGTTGAATTCATAATTCTTTTGCTCTTTTAATTATCATAATTTGCATCTAAATGAGGGGCTACCCCTATTCATTGCTTAGAGATGACTATATGTGTCTATTATGTTTAGACAATGTTGAGATTAAAGAGCCACAAACATGTCCCAAGCATTAAGAGAACATAAATGTAAAGTGAAAATTCACATGTTGCTTGATTGGAGTTCAGACTATGACTCTTTATAGAAAATGGGTATACAAACATAAGAAAATTCACATATATAATTTTTGAGTATTCGAGCCACATTATAACACTATAAAAGTCAAATATTTTCTCGAAAGTGTTTAAATACTCTGAAATTTTGTATACATGTCATCAATAATTTAAAAAGCATGCGAGTTTGAAATTTTCTAAGTTGTTGAACTCTAATATGACAGTACGGAAAAAATGTTTCTCTAAATGTGCCTCAAAAATTCTAAATTTTTTTATGGAGGTCAACAATATTTTTATATCCCGGCTATAAATATTTTGTAATTTTTAAGAATGTAGAACTCAAGATATGAGCTCTTAAATATAGATCATTTTCCAAACAAGTACTAAAATTGATGGAAAATTTTTTATTTTTGTAGAAAATAAAAATTTTGACCATCCTATATTTTTAGGATTTTTCTAAAATGATTTAGAGTTTCCAATGTGTAGACACACATTTTGTACCCCGATTTATAATTCTAAATAATCCTGAGCGATTGAAATTATTTTCTAAATTCTTTTACGGGATCATTTTACGGGATTAAAATAAATAATTAATTTATAAAACGGTATCGTATTAACCAAATTTTAAAATAATTAAACTACAAATTATTTAAATAAAAGATGAAAATATAAATAATTAGATAAATTAAATAAATTAAATAAACCAAACCAAATAAATAAAAAAAAATATATATTTTTTGGTTTATTTAATTAATAAAAATATGAAGGACTCAAACATGACTTAACTTAAATGCTAATCATGAGGTGGTGCAAGCTATTGACGGAGGAATCAATTCCAATACTACCCACCTTTCAAATAATTTTTCACAAAATACCCACATTTTCATTGTCATTCCTATTCTCAAATTAACTACCTCTCCCTTTCTAAATTATTAATTAACATTTTAATTACACATCTTCCACACTAATCCACTAATTACTTTATTTTATATAAATATATAATTAAAATGAATAATACATATATTGAATAAAATATATTACATAAATATTAAAATAATATATATTTTATTTTTACTTAATTTTATAAATATAATATATATATAATTAAAAATAAACATTATAAATTAAATAATTCAAATAAATATTATAATCTAAAATAAAATACATTATATACACCTTTAATATTATATATTAAAATAAAATATATTATATTATATAAATATTAAAATAACACATATATTACATAAATATTAAAATAACACATATATTTTATTTTTACTTAATTTTATAAATATAATATATATAATTAAAACTAAACCCACTAAATGAAATAATTAAAATAAATATTATAAACTACAATAAAATATTTTATACTAAATTTCTTGTAAGTTTAAAATGGATTCTCAAATAAATCTAAAGATCGATTGGAACCACTATTTCCTAAACGGTTAGAAGCCACGTCAAGGGAATCACCAAAAAATTTATAAGCAACGGTTTTGTGCCTCGTCATCAATCAGAAGTGTCTAATTTGTCCCGCGAAGTTCAAAGGAAAAGGGAGGGCAATTTGGAGATTGAAGGTGGACACGTTAAATTGGGGAGGATTCCTTTAACTAGGAGGAGTAGAAGGGAGATTAAGGGAGATTTCTTTTGGGAGAGAGAGCAAGCTAGAGAGAGGGAGGAACAAGAGATAACCCGTTGCCAATGTTGCTTTGAAGCTTGGAGAGATTTCTGAAGGCTAAGATCTAGAGATGTGCAAGGTTAGAGAGGATTTCTAAAAGCTTGCTAAGATTGTTTTGAAGCTTCAAAATCTAAGGACAAGTCTTCACTTTTACTGTACGTAAATGTTCTAATGAAAACTACACTTACTAAAAATTGAGTTCATAATGCTTAGATTTTATGTGTTTCATTGTTTGTATTGTATGAATATGCCCTAAATGTTGTTTTCAATCCATTGACTGATTTGAGTCCATTATATTCCTACTAAATTTGAAAAGCCAAATTAATTGAAATCTAATGATGATGAAAAGCCAAATTAAATGACTTAAGTACTAGAGACTCCAGCCGTTCTCTTTTCAAAGCTTTCTCTTGTAATTCAGTACGTAACTGCTCGTACTCTTGCTCCTTCCGCTACTATGTTGCTCCTTACACATAGTTATGATCAAACATTGAACCTGGTATGAAATATAAGAGTTGTTATATACCTTTATAAAAAGCGGTAAGAATTTTATAAATGCCAAAACGAGCTCTTCCTACCTATAGTCAATATAAATCTACATAGTAAGAAATCAATTGTTGATTTCAAATATGACAATCATGCTAAAGAATAAAATAAGTATGAATAGAATTGATATAATAATCTTCAAATTTACACAGTTATATGTCAATTATTTTTGAATTGATATAATAATCTTCAAACATGTAATCACAATCAATAGATGGTAAAATCCCTCTCAATCTGTACACTCAATTTATACATATTAAATCCAATAAGTCAAATAAACTAGTGATATCTTAACACAGTGATGTGTCTGCATTTCACGGGTTTGTGAATCAATAGACAAAACTACAATAAGAAAATATATTCCAGCTGCAAATAACCAAATTTGAACAGGACAAAGAGATTTGAAATGCTAACAACAATTAATACTTGATGCAAACATTTGTGTAGTCTAAAACTCTACTGCACAAAATGTTGTTTAACTTGTACAGAAACCATAAGGATACTAGATTATTAAACCCAAAAGATTTTCAGAAGAAGCTGCTCTTGAAGAAGCCTTGAGATGGGTCTAATAGTAATAGGCATTAGGGTAATTGTGGGTGAGGTTGATTCGGTTTTTTAGCTAAACATCTATATTCAGCCCTATATCTGATGAATCATAAAGGATCGGTTTGTCATATTTTAATTGAACAACTCATTAGCTTTTAATTGAGCAAATGTAGAAAATACAATAGACAGTATCTGTTTGTATAAATAATTTGAACAGGACAAAGAGATTTGAAATGCCAACAACAATTAATACTTGATGCAAACATTTGTGTAGCCTAAAACTCTACTTCTCAAAATGTTGTTTAACTTGTATAGAAACCATAAGGATACTAGGTTATTAAACCCAAAAGATTTTCAGAAGAAGCTGCTCTCGAAGAAGCCTTGAGATGGGTCTGAAAATAATGCCTTGGGTCTAAAAGTAATAGGCATTAGGGTAATTGTGGGTGAGGTTGGTTCTGTTTTTTAGCTAAACATCTATATTCAGCCCAAGGATCGGTTTGTCATATTTTAATTGAATAACTAACTAGCTTTTAATTGTGCAAATGTAGAAAATACAATAAACAGTAGTTGTTTGTATAAATAATTTTAATTGAACAAATGCATCAATATATATCAATATATATGTTATAGCTCAATAACCTATTAAATTTTTCTAGTCACCAATGAAATCAAGTAGCAATAGTAGTTTTAAATCTTTAACACTTGCAGAAAGTACACCAATAAAACGCAAATAAATCATTTTTATTCCTAATTCGAAAAGTGAATCACTTAAGCATAAGTATCTAACTAGCAATAGATAGAGATCAAAGAAATTGGCCAAATTTGTATATAACATGCTCAGTTAATAAAGGATTTATTTGACTAATTCTAGTGGCTAATTTATATGTAACAGATTATGAATGTAATTGTAAACTAAGATATTTTAAGACATACCCATTACTATATTAGTCGAACAACCAAAAAAATGAATTACAGAAAGAATAAGATGCCCACCAATTGCCTCTTGAACTGTCTTATATAAGATTTAAGAATCAGTGATCCACTTTCATAATAAAATGCTATCTTGCTTGATTACCCGTTAATGATCCACTTACAAAAAGGCCTCTGCCAATGATTCTTCTGATATACCTGGAAATATCATCTCAAGGTAGGTCAAACCCATATCAAACTCTTCTTCCATATTTGTCTCTTTATCATCATCTTCACCATTTCTATCATCTATTGTGCTTCTTCTTCAGCATCATCTCATCGGATAAAGCTAATGTTTGCTGGTACTGTGTTGGTTCAAGTTTACATCTTTAAGATCATCATTTCCCATCAAATTGTAACCAATCTATTTCAATGCTTCATTTCTTCTTGAAAGTGGAATGTATGGTTCAGCATATGGGTTCAGCGAAGAAGATTTTCCAGACTTCATTGCACAGTTGGATTTTTATTAATCAGCCACATATATAGTGATGAACCCTAATTCTTCCTCTCACCAATCAAAGAAAACAAATATGTTTTCATTAAGGAAAACCTAATGTATTCCGATGAGTTGATTCCAACAGATCAAGTTATTTAATATATCAAGAAATCAAAAGGAGCAAACCAGATTGAGAGAAAAAATAGTTTCCATGACCTAACAATATGAATCAAATGAAAAACAATCTTGATAGTGGGATACATAACATGATTAAGAATATGACAAAAATCAAAACTCATATGATGTTTTTTCCTTCTTCTCCAAGATTCCAGCCTGTGGACAAATCAATCTGGGCGGAGGACAGAGCGGGCGGAGGATGGAGCGACGGACAGAGCGCAGGACGGGTGGGGTGATGGATGAAGCAACGGACGGAGCGACGGACCGACGTAGTGGATATGTGGACGGACGGAGCGAATCTATGGCCGTTCTAGAGGTGGTAGCGACAGAACGAAGGAAGGAAATAAATTAAAGAATGTCACCGAGGGCGTAAGGCGGTCACTCGGAAATAATATGTTCACCGAGAGCTGACTTCAAGAGCCCTCGGAAATATATTCTATCCGCGAGAGATAATTACTACCCTTGGTGACCTTGTTATATATTCGCGAGGGAAAACAAATTCTCTCGGTTAAAAATAAATTTCCATGAGCATTTACTCGCTCTCGGTGAACCTCCTTGGTAATTACATTTTCTACTAGTGTAGGATTAAGGTTATAAGGTTTCAAGATGCAATGTTGATGAAATGGTAAATCAGTGATGTTAACATGTTCCTTTAATCCTGTTGATTATCCTCATATGTCAATTTCTAAGATTGGTTGGAGGAATTTGTTCAAGCTGCAATGAATGGGACTTGATGTTGTTGTTGTATTGTTGATGCTTATGAACTTATCATAGTATGTTATGTTTGTTCTTTTAATCCTGTCAGATATTATTTGTAAATTGGTTAAGACTTAAAGGTAAGAGTTATGATCATTTCATTTTGGCTGGTTAGTTACTGTGTGGATAAGAAAAAAATAAATAAATTTAAATTCATGTTTGATCCAGCCTTCTTTTTGTTTCTAATTTTTATAATGTTTACTTTTTATACATTTTTCTTGAATATTATTTATTGTGTAATTAATATTGAATAATCAAATAGTTTGATAATCTTAAAAAAAAGGTAAATATGGTATATAATATATGGAATGTTGAAAAAGAAAAGTGAATAAGAGAAGGAGCACTACATTCTACCAATAAGTAAGCACATCATAAAACTGATAAAAAGACAAAAAGGAAATGTATATTTAGATTGATAGATTGATCATAGATAGATAGAGAGATATGTCTTTATATAGTAATTAGGTTCATGCATGATAATATATATATTTATTCAAGGAGAAGATGAAATAACTTAGACATTTCGTTGGTTGATGGGTTCCTTTTGTGCATTGAAGTAAACAATTGCAACCGGAAACCCCAAGCATAGGTGATGAGAGAAAGCTCTAGTGTTGAAGTTGGCCCTGGTTATGATATTTGGCTTCTCAATAGTTTGGTCAACATATTTGGACTGTCTAAATAGTATTAGAATATAACGGTGAATTCCAACAGCTGGGCATGGCTCCATGTATGGAACTATCTCTTTTCCTGCATTTTTAGTTTACTCATATTTCAGTAGGTGAGTGCAAGAATTCATATATTTAAGGTTATGAGTTTGAATCTTCCCACCTGATACTCAATGATTAGTTAACTAATTACATTTTAAGGTTACACAACACAAAATTAACGCACCTTGACCAGAATTGGTACCTCCCGGAATGTTGGCTACAATCCTAAAAGGATAAAATGAAACATTAGTATACATGGAATTGCTGAACTCTTCTTACTATATGGATTTAACCTCTGGAGAATCAATGAGATTGAATCCTCAGATATACGGACCCCTGTTCTCAAGGGGACAAAACAGTCATTTGAAACAAAAAAATTTTTTTTACTGGTTTGCCCTCACTCTTGTAAAGGAACATGAATCCCCAACAGGCGTTTGATATACCCAAAGGATTCTATCACATTTTTATATGGGTTTGTAAGGCTTAATATATTATTACATGTTACTATTGTTGCTCCTTTAATGTTTAATGCATTTTGATGGTAGAAATATGTAGTTAGTATATTCTTATTAAAACAAATCTTAATGGAATAATTGTTAAATAAAATGTTTAAATAAGATGTTCAAGACTTAAAGCTTGTTTGATATTTGATTATTTGAGATTTTTTTTTTTAATTTTGTCTAACAAATCTTGTTTGCTAAAATATGTAAATTATTTGAGTTTTTAATTCGTTTAATTACTAAAAAAAAAATTATATTTAAAATTAATAAAAAATAAAATATGAATATTTTAATATTTTTAGTTAATCAAATAAGTGATTTAATATTTATAATAATAATGTAATGATATGATATGTAGAGAATTTCTAAAATTAATTTGTATTATTAATAACTTTTTCTAAAAAAAGATAAAATATGACCAATGAGAATTAAAGTGTAAGATAACCAATGATTATGGTGACTTTCTCCTAAGCGATGTTTCAGTTTTTATAGATAATCAATTCTTCTAGTCTTAAAAAGTTCTATTTGTAATATTACAAAACTTTTAAACATTTAAAAAATATATTTCTAATTTATTATTTTTATCTTATCATCATAATAGTAGGCTTAATATACATGCATGATTAATTAGGTTTGTAAATTTAATTAAAAAATAGGTTTAAAATGGTTTGAGTACTTATTTAGTTTTTTGAAAAAAATAGATAAAAGGGAAAGAGAGGACAACCAGTGCACCCATTCTCTCATGGAGGGCTCGCTAGGGCTTGGCATATCTGGATCTGTCATTACCTGATCATGCAGGCCAAAAAGAAGAATTAATATAATATAAAAAAATACATTTGTATGTATGAAATAAATGACATGTGAGTTTGCTTTGTTCATTAGTTTTCACTTATTGACAATTAATTGATTAATCAATGCAGGTCTAAGTGGTCCATTTCAGTGCATGCTATAACATTATATTCAAGTAGCATTGTTATTTAACTTTCTAAAAGAAAGTTGGATTGATTTATTTTACAAATTCAACAGTTACATCATTTCATTCATTTTTTTTTTATTTTCATACATCACATTACCTAATTTATTAAATAAAATATTTTTTATATTTTTATAAAATTATTTTATATTATACCCTTTATGTTATTTTACAAAATAAATCATACATTTAACTCCAGTAAATTTTTTAACTTGCATTTAATTTATCATTGTAAATGTAAAAGTCTAAAACTGGGCAATACCTACTTAAAAAATATCAACGAAAACTTGTAATGTAAAATATCTCAGGTCAAAAGCCAATCAACGTGCAAGTAAAAGTCCAAATCGACGCAATAACTAACAGAAAACCCCAAAATCCCGTTTAACCTAAAATTCAAATGAGGGCAATAACCTCTAAAACAAAGCCGGTAACTTTATTTGTTACTGAGATCGATGGTTAGACTTTTAATATTTAATTTAGTAACGGACAATTGTTTAATTGATTCTTGTGCCTAATCTGTATAAAATTCTTAATCATTTTTCTAACAAAAGAAAATGTGACTTTCTAGTAAATATAATTTTCATGTTTGATATAAAAAGAATTCTACATGCACTAACTCAAATACCCAAAAAAAAGATTAATAAAATAAAAGGTAGATAGAGAAATCATTACCAAGGTGTAAAGCTCATTAGGCAATCCAGAAATGGTGACAGTCGGGGGATTGAAAGCCATGGAAGGCTTGATGCTGCAGCCATTAGTAACATGCTTGGTTGCATAGTAGACATCCATGTCTGCTGTGGGCACAAATGGATCCACCACATCTCCAATTATTTTACACATGATCAGAGGATTTATCGAACTAGCAGCCATCTGAGAGGAGAGGAATTAAAACAGAGAAAGAAATGAAGAGCTGATGAAGATAAGAGGAGGCTGATAGAACTAAGTGAAGGATATTGGTATATAAATATATAAATAAATAGATGGACAGTTGGAGTAGATGAGTGGGTTAAAATATGGGAAAGAACAATGTAAGAGAGAGGGCCAATTGTACATAACATGCATGAGAGACAACTCAATGAATAAATGACACAATTCCGTGTACTCAATTGTATTTACCTTTCTAATATTTTTTTTTTTGTAAAAAAATTTCTTACTTTAACCATTAAATATTTATATAATACTCTAGTTTTCTCCGTCCAATAGATTCATTTGGACAGCTTTCCATGAGCATATATGACACATCACCATCAACTCAACAGACATAAATTGATCAGAAAAATAGACCAGACAGAAAAATTTAACACTTCAACATGATA
Source organism: Impatiens glandulifera (assembly GCF_907164915.1). Classification (NCBI taxonomy): domain Eukaryota; kingdom Viridiplantae; phylum Streptophyta; class Magnoliopsida; order Ericales; family Balsaminaceae; genus Impatiens; species Impatiens glandulifera. Next base: position 15,925 of record NW_025919528.1, on the reverse strand, counting down.
TTAAGAATACCCTTCTTCTACATTACTGGAAAATCTAACTCTTCAACATTGTTGTTTGATCTCTAAAAACTTAAAAAATAAATATGATACAAAGAACATTGAGTTTATCATGTCATATAAGGGTTAAAATCAAAACCATCCTGTAATATGCATTTTATTTGATCAGAAAAATAACATATAATGTGAGACATTAATAATCTATTCTACTACCCTAAAGATTCTAAGAGGATATAAAACAATGCTCTATTCTACTACCCTAAAGATTCTAAGAGGATATAAAACAATACGTGTTTTGTCCCTAACTGATATTTGTTGAGCAACATCCTCCAATAATAATTTGCAAATAACAAAGAAACACTTGCATACTTGGAAAATTTCCCAAACATTCAAACTATAAAGTCCATCAATCAAAGTATGTTCATGATTTTATTTGTGATTCTTATACTCAAGGAAATCAAATTAACAAATAATCAAAATAACATACCTTATGTTATAATAATCGGTAACCCACCCACAAATTCATCTCTACAATCATCAACACATCACCAATTTTCTACTAATATTTATTTTCTTTCATTTAATCATTTTATATGACTAGTATAAATTATGTGCATTATTTAGTTTGCAATTTTTTTATGATAAACATGGAAAATGGAAAACACTATCAACACTTTTTTTTTGAAATGAAGAAAACTATTGTCAACAATTGTTTTTGGTCACTTAGGTTTAGGACAATGGTTGGGGAGAACCTGTTGCAAAATCTTTAAATTAAAATCATTTTAATGATTCTAAAATCTTTATGAATATTAAACCGAAAAGCGGAAGCGTGATCAAATCGAGCACTTACCTCCAATCATTGCTTGTCACTAGAAAATTGGTGATGAACCTTAGAGTGTGATTGAATCGAGCACTTACCTCCAATCATTGCTTGTCACTAGAAAATTGGCGATAAACCTTAGAGTAAAATCATTTTAATGATTCTAAAATCTTTATGAATATTAAACCAAAAAGCGGAAGCGTGATCGAATCGAGCACTTACCTCCAATCATTGCTTGTCACTAGAAAATTGGCGATGAACCTTAGAGTGTGATTGAATCGAGCACTTACCTCCAATCATTGCTTGTCACTAGAAAATTGGCGATGAACCTTAGAGTGTGATTGAATCGAGCACTTACCTCCAATCATTGCTTGTCACAAGAAAATTGGCGATGAACACCTTAGCTCTAAAGACTTATTTGTTTAATATAAACTACTCTCTCTCCCTTCAAATGACATTATGGAGATTATTGTAACCATACAATTAAATTTATAAATTTACCTTAAAATGACATTATGGAGATTATTGTAACCATACAATTAAATTTATAAATTTATTACAATGAATTAAATACATTAAATATCATATGGAGAATAACCTCCTACATTCATTGTGTAATTCCAAAGGTTGCAATATACAAATTAATTTGTACACATTATCGAATAGAACCATTTACACCTTAATGTGTATTACATTGTATTTGTTACATGAAATTAAATCTTACATTCTCCCACTTGGTCCATTTGTATAATATTTATCTTAAAAAAAGACAAATATATGAATCATGGTGTAACGCCAAAAATAGACTCTTCTTGAGAAGATTTTCGTTACTCGATAGTCGCGTCCCATAATTCACCTTCCTCTCGAGTGAGACGAGGAACCAAAATGGTAAGTTTGGCTAGAGTGAATTTAAAAACATCGATTTAGACTAGTTTTGATTTTTGTAGATTCATCACCTAATTTACTACTCAAAAAATTAGGAAAGAATAATATTTTACGTGTTCAAACAATTTTAGAAATTATGTTCTTGGTTCGGTGCTTGGTTACACGCAGGGATGAATCTAGGTAGGGGCTCGAGTGGGAAGAAGCCCACCCCGATTTTATTTTATTTTTACGTTTAAAAATATGATATTACCCCCTAATTAAAAAAAATTCAATAGAATTCACTATTTTATTTATTTAATTATTAAAAAATGGTAAAACTTACCTTTATTTACCCATTTTATCCAAAATTTTCTCGTTTCTTACTTTAGCTCAACCTAAAATTTGTTTAAGCCCACCCCACCACCGAATCCTGAGTCCGTCCCTGGTTACACGTGATAAATGGCTACCGCGCCATGTCTCACATGCCTCTCACTTGACAATTTTTACTTTACACTTTTGACCATTTAAAATAATATTATTCATCACCTTATTTATTTATTCAATCATAGACATGCGTTTAAAAATAATCTAAGCTTAAATACGTGTATGGTTTTGTATTTCTAGGGCATGTGTCTATATCATGGTTTTAAATCTTAAATGTAATGAATAAAATAAATGATAGTACTTGTTATTGAGAAAGGTGCGTATAGAACAAAATAAAAAAGTTAGTTTAAATAGAATTCAAACAAACCGGCTTAGGTATATATTTTAGTTTTTATTAGAAATCATTTTGTAATTTATATATAATATATTTTGTGTGTTTTTTAAAATAATGTTTTATGAATTTTGTTTTTTTTTATTTTTAAATTTAAATAAGGCCGTTTAATATAAAAAATAATAAGAAGAAAAAATAACAAAATGGAGCAAATCAATCTTGCTTTATGCCAGGTGGTTAAGGAGTTGACGAGAAACTTTAACGGCGAGTATCTAAGAAAGTTGAGCAAGTTTAAGGAGCGGGATTAACAAGGAAGGGATTTCGGGTTGAAAACATAAACGCTCTTAGCGTAGATGTTCTGGGATTAATATATTTAGAGAATCAAACGAGTTCAAATCATTTGTTGGTGTATTCATTTTGTATTTTTTTAAAGAAAACAAATTATAAAGCTACATTAAGAATGAGAGTGATTTGGGGGCTTATATAGTTTGCAAATTGTTTCAAAACAATTTCAATTTGCAATTTATACCACCTACAATGGAGATCTCCAACTCCAAAACTAAGAAGCAGCAAAAGCTTCAAGAACATCAACAATGGCCGCTCTTCCTTTTCTCTCTCCAAAAAAAACTTTCCTTCCTTTTTCTCCCTCACTCGATCTTTTTATCTAACTGTTTCCTCGTGGGCCTCGTGATCCTCGCGTCTCCATCATTGTTTGTCTTTTGAGACCAGCAACTGGATTTTTCCGAAAGATGTTTTTCTAATGGTGTTAAGGAGCATCAGACACAGAGGAGATGGACAAGCGGGGATGAAAGGGAAAGAGGGTCTGAGTGCTTAGCTGGCACCTAGTCCCTGTTTGTTTGAATTCTTTTGGGGTTTGGTTTGGGCATCAGTGCCTAAGCCTTGTTTGCTTTGTTAAATATATATATATATATATTACCAACTTAAAAACATTAATAAGTTATTTAGTTAAGTCAAATTTTTTATCTAAATAATATTTATAAAATAAATAAGTAATTGTTATATTAAATAATAAATTATATCATCAAACAAATTACTATATATTGACATATTCTAATTATTTAAATTTTCAATTTAGTATAATATATAACACTTATTAAAATTTCTTAATTTGAATGTAACAATCAAATTTTGCTTTAACTAGTTTTATTGTATTAATTTAACTAGCAGCACTGATCTTGTGCAAATTCGTACATTTGTACAATTAAAATATAAACAAATATTATTTATATATAAATATTTTAAAAATAAATATTATTATTAAAAATTTTAAATTGTTTTTAATTTATAAAATTAAATTCAATCCAAATTTAATGTTTATTTATATTTTTAAATTTATAAATTATATAAAGTTTGAAAAATATCTAAAAACAAATATATAATACATGAGTACCAATCATATAAATTGACAACATCCATTATATAAGAACAAAAATAATTTTAAAAAATAATTTATCAAATCATTTAATTTTGAATTAAATTTCCAATCAAATTAAAGTCTTACTTGAGTATAATATTTTTATTATTATATATTTATTTAAAAAATCATTTAAACAATTTATTTAGTTTTTTTATATTTATAATAATTTTGATTATTTAATAACCAAATTTAGTTAGAATTAATCTTTATCAAAATTAGAAAAATAAATAAATTGAATATAATAAATTATTTAAAAATATATAAATTGAATATAATAAGTTATTTAAAAATAAATAAATTAATATAATAGATATTTAAATAACAAATATTTAAAATTAATATATACATACATATAAATAATTAAAACAAATACAAGGTAATAAAATTGTTGTATACAATGTCTGAATTTTTTTTTATAAAAATAAATTATTATAATAGATAAGTAGACAAATATTAAAAAATAATTAAATATAAAATATGTGCTATATAAAAGTGTTCATACAATGTCATAAATTGTTTTCTTATAATAATAAATTATTTAAAATTAATATATATATATATAAATAATTAAATAAAAAAATCTACATATAATAATAAAAAAAATATTATTTTAAGTATTTTATTTTGTTATTTTATAATAATAAAAAAGTCTTAAATATATTTCTCAATCAATTTAAAACTTAACATATTTAGTTCTACATTTTTATTTTTTTTATTAATTTGTGTAGCCGCCCAAATCGGTGTCGCCTTTCTTAGTTTAGTAGGCGTCCCTTTGGTGTTTTTTCCTTTTAAATACTTGTTCCACGTAGATCTACCTACAAAAAAAATTATAGACAAACACAAGACATGTTATTTTTTTAATTTAGAATGTATTAATGAACGTTTATCTCAACTATAAAGCATACACATATTTACATAAGTATAGTAGGTACATAATAAAGGTTACAAGCGTGGTTCTATTGCTTGGGCACGACGAACGATGAGTCTTGGGAGTAATGATCTGATTTTTGTGTCTAAGTAAAATGTTAAGAGAAAGTTAGTTCGTAAATGGATCGTCCAACTGGAAAACATGTCAAGCAAAGTTATCAATGTAAAATAAGAGCATGCCCTCAATCAAGAATTTATACCCCGCCTTTTGCTACCTCTAAAATACAAACTCACAAAAATATGGAAGTGGAGATCGATCCAAGGACCTATGTTAAACTTACGAAACATCCATCAAATTTGGAATATGTTTCCATTCGTCATTAACTAATCTTTGTACATAATACTATAGGTGTACATATGATGTCGCACCACGCACATCATGTACTACCTCAAACAATAGAGTGATGTGTCCAAAATTAGAACCAATGCATGTAGAAAAACGAATTTGGGTGATGTACCATTTTTCCCTTTATTTATTATTTTGGATTTTTTACTTTTTAGATTTGTTTTTTTTTGTTATAGTTATAAAAATAATATTCTTAAAGATAACCAAAAGATTATTCAAGTTAAGTATCGATTAATCACTAGTAGAGAAGCTAGAAAAGTTGTAACCCTAAAAATCGACCCTTTTAGAAAATGTATTTTTGAACTTGATAGTCATTCACATAACTTATATTCCTCTCGAATCTTGAGTGAGACGAGGAACAAAATGGTAGACGCAACTAGAGCACGCATGTTTAAAATTGTCAATTTAGACTAGTTTTGACAGTTTTTAGAGTCGTCACCTAGTTACTCATTGAGAAATTAGGGGAAAAATATTTTGCGTGTTCAAACGTGTTTTAGAGATTATGTATTTGGTTCAGTGCTGGTTACATGTGAGAAAAAGTATCGACACTATGTCTCACGTACCCGTCACATGACGATCTCGACTCTACACTTTTGGTCATTTAAAAATATATTGTTTTACACCTTAAAAATATGCATTTAAAACTGAATCTAATAAGCATGTGTTTAGTTTATGTATCAATCATGCGTCTACGTTATTGTTATTGTTATGATTATTGGTCTTAAACTTAAAATATTAAGAAAATTTTTAGTACTATAGGCGAATAGGAATGCTCATAAGTGGTACACATATTACGAAAGGGTCTAGGAACAATTTTGGGCCGATCTCACAATGGAAAGCAACCTCTAGCTTCAAAAGTTAAGAAATCTCAAAATCCAAAAGTGAAGCAATTGTGGTTCTCTTTTTTCTTCCTCTTCCCTTTTTCATGCCTTCCCTTCTTGCGTGAAATGGTCTATAAGAGGAATTGAAGAAATCCCGACCTCGAGCTAAGCAACACGTAGCCCTAATTTTGTAGATTTCGAAAATATATACTAATGTTTCGTCGGACAAATAGTTCTTAACCGGTCTCTAGTTTCGTGCAAGAGTTTGGGAAAATGATCTCAATCATTTTGTGGTCATTTCTATTTTTTATTCACTAAAAAGTTCACAAATGTCTATTTGAGTTGTTTTTTTTTTTTTTTAAAAACTCATTTTTCATTTGTTACTATCATCCGTGGGAGAAGCATCAGGGCCCTGTTTCACATTTTCTTTTCTGCACAACAAAATAATTAATTAAAAAATAGATATAATTTATATTTAAAAAAATTAACATATTAAAAATTAAAAATATATGGTTTAAAATGTGTGTCTACAAGATTTTTTTTTTATAATAAATGTCATATAGACGAAAATAATCCAAAAAATACCTACAATTCCAAATATATCTCATACACTCAAATCATAGTATTACACGTCAAGTTCACCCCATTACCCAAAGTCTCAAATGTGATGTGCTTTTATTCATCCATGTGATAGAAGCTTTATATAATTAATTATTTTTATTATTATTACTTTATATACTTAAATATTTTAGTATACTTTGAACAGACAACAATGATCTATTTTTATTTTGGTTTGCCTTACAGACTTTCTGATGAAACTAGAAAGACCTGAATACCAAATTCACCCGAATCGTCAGAATTCCAAATGAAATATCGATTAAATTAATGTTCACCTACTAAGAATTCTTATGAGACAGGATTACACATTCGTATTAATAAAAAGACAAGGGTCTCTCGACCAATAGTTTAGAACAGTTATATGTGGACAAAGCAAAGCTGAATAAATAAAGTTCTTCTGCTATTTTTCTTTTTAATGATCTTGAAGTATTTGGTTCTTTTTATCATCATACAAGCATAAACAAATAGAGTTTCAAACTGAAACAATCATACCAAATATTTCTAGAACAATGAATCTTCACAGTAGAAATCATGAATAAAATTTCATAATTACTAAAGTAAGAAATCTAATCAAACTCGAAGTTCCTTCCAAATCCTATGCATGATTTTCTAACTTATCATAGTATTGACTTTTCATGGGATAAACATGACTAGGAATTAAAAAACTTATAAAAACAATTAAAAATTAGACTTAGCTGACATTCTTGATATGAAAGCTCTCAATTTCGATCGTGTTAGAATCATTGGAACATAGCAACAAAATTGGAGAGTCCTATTGTGGCGTAACCTGAAATTGGATAGGAGCATGAGAGGAGAAGAAAACTTTTTTTTCCATATGCTCTTCTTCTCTAGTCAACCAAAAGAAGTTCCTTCGTTGCCTCTCTTTCTCTACTATTCTCCCAAAAACAACCCCTTCCTTGCTTTTTATCGTTGCCTTATTTTCCTTGTTGCCTCGAGCTCCACGAGGCTACAAAAAATCTTCCACAAAAGACGCACAAACAAGCTAAGAATTTTGTCCTTTTAAATCATTTATGGAATACCTAGTTTGGTTTGGGGTCTAGGTGGCATGCTGCGCTTAGGCCGCGTTTTACTTAACGTTCAATAAACTTTTTTCCAGGAAAAACAAAACAAAATGCAAATTAATTAAGAATATAAAATTAAATTTAAATCTATATAACACTAGTAAAAGAAGATAGCAACAACGATGCTAAAACTGTCGCTAAAGGTTAATTTACCGTCGCTGCAAATCATTTCTCACGGTAGAAAGACACGTCGATAATGTACCGTAACTAAAATATGGGTACAGTAATAAATACCGTCGCTAAAGTATTGGCTAATGAGAACAAAATACCGTCACTAAAGGGTGGCTAAATGATTTAATCATGGTCGCCAAAATTCAGATAAGCTCCAAATAATTTTTTTTAATACAAAAAGAATATATCTTTCATATTACTATACATTAGATTTATTTCTATAATATAGAAATATTATTTATACAAAATATATGACTAGTGAACTAGTTAAAGCTGAATTTTCTTAAAAAAACACAAATCTTATCTTCTTATAGGTCTTTGTGTGAAATCTTTAAGTGAATTTCTACAATTTCTCAATATCAACACAAACTACACCAATAATTCTGCAATTGCTCAGCATCCTATATTATACACAAACTGGACCAATAATAATTCTACAATTTCTTAGCATCCTACTAAAACATATTTAATTAATAAGTTAAATGACTGAATAAAACATATAAAGAATATAATCTTATAATAATTAACTCATAATATTTCCAGATTCTTTATAATTTATAGCACTTGGAATGATATGCTAGGTTGGGTGAAATTCATATTCCCTGAAAAATAGCATTATTTTAAAGTGAATAAAATCTTAATTAATAAAATTTCTTTACAAATGAAATTAATTCCTTACCAATTTTAGATTTGTCAAATTATTGAAAGTAGAAGGAATTAAACCATTAATTCAGGTTCTTTGGAGATCTCTACTAAGTGATAATTCAACAAATTAACTAAACATATATACATATGCAACTAAACATTTCTAAGGAAGTTACATTATTCTATTAACATTTCACAAATGTGTCTGTCTTACAATATAATTAGACTAAATACAATCACTATAATTTATTCACTTTCTTGTATTGTTTGGATCACAAATAATGGAAATTCAATAAAAAATAGTGAATAAATCACTTAGACAAAACATCATAGTGCATACTAGTATCACAAGATCGATTGAAGAGACAATAGATATCTATCAGATTAATCATTCCACCAGTTCTCTCTTGAGAGGAGATTTGACAAACTCTGTCAACTAAGCAATAGAAAAAGATGATTATAAAAAGCCCAAAGGCTTATAATATAAAATAATAGGATTGAACATAAAGGTGAATAAATATTGGAAATCCATAACTTATAGAAAATTTGAATACCTAATTTAGTACATATAATATGACATTCTAACATAAAATAATAGGATTGACATGATCCACATAAAAATGAATAAATATTGGAAACCCAAAACCTATAGAGAAATTTAAATAATGATTTAGTACATATAAAATGACCGGAGCTAGTTAGTTCAATATCCAAACCACTATTTAAGAAGCACTCTAATTAAAATTCTATCAGCAATAATTAAAAGTTACTCGCAAGCTCTATACTTCAAAGTTACAAAATGTGTTCTAGGATTGATATACTTATTTTTTTCTTTATTCCTAGCACCAATAATCATTCATTATTTCCTTATTGAATTTAACCAGCATTGTTATTAATGATGGTGTGTGAAATCTCTTCTTAATGTTGTACTCAATATATTTAAGAGTTCTAATTATATTGATTTTTGGGTTACCTTAAATAAACAACTCGTTATCTTCTACTAATGTTTGGAATCTCATCAAGTATAGATGTTGATGTTAGTATGTGGAATGTTATTTTGTTGTCATTATATAGTTCCTATAAATAAGTTCATTAAATGATTCACTTTTCATAAAACGGGTAATGATAATAGACAAGTTTAAAGACAATTGCACCCTTGAAACACCTAGCCAAACAAAACCTGATCAATAAAGAAATAAAGCTTTTTAGACTCAGACACATATTCTTCCATGGGATCGAACATCCCCTGAATAAGTTAAACAGACTTTCCCTCTGAATTAGGAACAAATAAGCTCGTCATAAGCCTTTTATATAGATTCCCCGCTTCCTTTTGTGAAATATTAAGAGCAAATAAGACGACTTTCGCTAGTAAGAGGTCGCTCACATGGATTTGTCATTTGTCTTTTCAGTTGTGGAGGTTCTTCAATGGGAGATGAAGAGGTTGGAAGAACAAATGGTTCGTCAATGGGATTTTGTAGTACTCTCCTGTAGACCCCCCATTTTTACACCCTAGATACCTAATAAAAAACCCGGCCCGAAATAATACTCATGTTTGTTTATTGAACCGGGAAAACAAAAATAGAAACACCTCGTGGAAAACCGACCCAGAAAAAATTAAAAGATAACGATCTAAAGGTCGAATTTCATAATGACTCTATTTTCCCAACCCGTGACACGTTCATGTTGTACGTTTTAAAAAATCTTGAATTTTAAGTATAATATTACTGTTTGCAAATTTGTGCAGAAAATGCCCAAAAAGAGGGAAAACAAGAGAACGGGTCAACCCGAGTCAACCTGCCAACCGACGAGTCAACCTTGGTCAAAGAGGGATCAAGCACATGTCAAGAAGAAGGGGGAAAAGAGTAGACTGGTCTTTTAAAGTGGAAAAACCGGATTGTTTGAAAAGTGAGTTATTTGTAAAGGGGATTATTGGAAAAGAGAATCAAGAATCCTTAAGTTTGAAGTCCCCATTGAGCTTCCATTGGAACCCTAGACTTCATGAATTTACCCCGGCTTCAATACTGGATGAAATTCAATGATCTTGGATGTTTTGAAAAGTTACATTAGTCCTCTTTCATATGGTGTAGCCCAATCTCCCATTGGTGCAGTATATCTAGACGAAATCCGGTCATGAGTGGAAGGTGTTCCTAAGAGGTTTAAATCGAACACCCTTTCACTTAAAAATTCGTAACTTGATCTGTACTTGATGGTTTTGAATATTTCAAGTTGGGTTGGAAAGATAACTCGCATATCTTTCCATTGGAACCACTCCCGAACCGTGGTTCGAAGGTTAAGGCCCTCATTCGATCTGTACAAGGGAAGCAGTACTAGCGATTCAAATCCTGGGAGCCATTTGAAACTATGCTGCACTTCCAAAAATCATATCTGTTTAACCAATGATCCAACTTCAGTGTATGAGCTACCATTGGAAAGCCCTTTCAATTCTCTTTTCAAATATACCAAATAGTTCTCCCAGTTCTCCCTTAATCTCAGTCCAAGTCGCTTGCAGCGAAGGTGAGGCGTGAACTGGCGCGTTTCTATGAGGCTAGTCTCCTGACCAACACGGACCATTTCGTGAGAAAAATAGAAAATAGAGATGTAGGAAAGAGTCTTGCCTTTCCAATGGTACCAACCTCATTGTGAGAAAAGCCCTGTGCACAAAGTTATGGGCTATTAAAGTTATGAAAGTGAAAACCGTGGGATTGAAAAGATTGAAATGGAAGGGTGACTTTAAAATATCATAACTTTAGATAGAGAGGTCCGTTTGGGTTCATTCAAAAATGAGATTCACGTTCGTGATGTTAAGAATTTTCCATAATATTTTCACAATTTTCTGAGCAAAAACGAGGCCAGACAGATTTATTTGGGATGATAGTGCAAATAATGGAAAAGAAAAAACGGAAAAGAAAAAAAAATAATATATGTATATATTTTCTTTATTCCGAGCGTGCCTTCGAATTTTTCCAAAATTCCAAATAGGTCCCTGTGCTGAAGAAAAAGAAAGGAGATCAGTTAAGGGGAGGGCATCAGTTTTTCAGTTTTTTTGATCTGGAGGGGCGGTTACCAAATCAGAGAGAGTTTAGATATTGCTTCCATCATTGAAGAAAGGGGAGGGCAATTTCGACCTGAAGATCTGATTCCTTTCTCAGTCAAAGAAGAAATACAAACATCAAAGCCTGTTACCTGTGATTTTGGCTGCAGCTACACGACGAAGAATGACAGAGAATTCACTGGTGGACGTCCTTTGATTCTCCGCCTCATTATCCGCGTGGGAACATCAGCTACATAGGACACTTGAAGAAGAAGACGACACTAGCGAATCGAATCGAAAGGGAAAGAAGTAAACGAAGACTGTCTGTGTTACCTCTTTCATTCGTTCCAAGCTCTTCCTCTCGTCTCATCTTCCATCATTACGCAGGTAATCCTTCAAACTTAATAATGTATTTGAAATGTTGATTGGAGGCATCGGTTATGAACACCGATGCCATTTGATGGTTAAAATGCAATTGCATGTTCTTTCTTTGATTTAGATTACGATTGTGTGTTTTGCTGTTGTAGTTGGTTTTAATCACTTGAATGCTTAGATGTTAGGTTAGGATGGTCTAGAAAGCTTGATAGGTTAGGTTTTCTTTATTCATGAATCCGCTTCTGCTGCAATCACGATAATTGTGTCGAAGGAGAAACCCGCACAGGCTGTTTCCTTCTGAAAGTCTGCTGTAGAGTTTACAGCAGCAAAGTCATCAATCGCGATTCCGGCGCATAGGCAGCCGTTAAGGCGGACTCTATGAAGAATAGATGAGTTGAGCATCGAGCTTTGTCGCGTCCTGGAGTAGGCGAGCCCTAGGCGATCTCAAGCATCGTCGAGGCTTGTTGGGGAAACTGGAAGTAGGCTAGCCAATGTTTAGGGTTAATTCGATTGGGATGTTGGAACTCCAAGCGAAACGGAGTAGGTCGTCGCAAGGATCTCGTCGAACGGATGACTGTTGCAGGCGCAGGGTTCGCCGGAGGTCGTCTAGCCGGAAATCGCCTCGCCGGAGACAGGGAGAAGGCCGACGATGGTTAACTTTTCTTTTCTTTTATCTGTTTTCCCCAACTTCTGTTGAAGTTGCAAAGAAGCCCTTGGGCTTCTTTAATCTTTAAATGGGTATTTTTTCTATTTTAATTTCGAATTATTTTTAATTCGAGATTAAAATAGCCCTCCAACTTTTCTTTCTTTTTTTAAATAAACTCCGGGGCTTGATTTTCATTTTATTTTAATTTTAAACTTTTTAAAAACCAAAAATAAAATAACTTAAGGTCCTGTTTGTTTCCTGAATTCAACAAACGACTTTAAAATGAGGATTAAGTATTCAAATCACTTTCTAACTTTCTCAAATTTTCCCAAAAATTTCAAAATATTATTTTCTTCAAAAATAATTTTTACCGGAATTTTTAAGGCCTGTTTGGAAAACTTTCTATCTTTGCAGTGTCATATCGGGGGTTTTATAATTCCGAAAATTCCAAACTCGATTCCTATGAGCTCCTAATAATATTTTTGACTATCATATGAATGTTTTTGGGAATTTTGGGAATTATTCTTGAAAATGACTCATTTTAATGAGTTGTACTCAGAGTTTTCCTTAACTCTAAAAATTCTTAAAAAAATGGGAAACACTTGGGACCTTGAGTTATTTTATCATCTTCTCTCCTTTGTCTAAAGAGCATAATACTTCCAATCTTCAACCCGAAACTTTGTCCTTATCGTTCACACTTGTATGTCCTCCCTCTGGAATCGTGACTCTTGTTTTTCCTGAGAACTTTGCTATATGCTCTTCGATGCTTTTCAATGCTTCAATGCTTTTCAATGCTTTATCCTCTTCAAGCACCTCATGAATAGGACTAGCCCCTTACAAATGATTAAGATTTTCTCACACAAGCAAAAGAGTTCTGAACTTAGAACGAAAACGTAATAATCCTTCAAACATCATATGGCTAATTACTTAGGAGTAGAGACTGTCTGTAAAGACAAGCGTATGGGACATAGCACCGTAGGCCATTTCCTAATACGTAACCAAACACCGAACTCTTAAAACAGATTTCTGATTTTTCTTTTCTTTAGTTTCTTTGGGAAGTAAACTAAAGTGGCGATTCTAAAGTCAATTAGATCGATACATTCGCGAGTGTATTCGATTTAAAACCTGTACGGGCCAATTTAATTCGAAAAAAGGGAGCGTATGCCAATCAATAAAAAAGGGGGGCACACGCGCCAGAAAATGGAAGGGAACTGAATTGAACGCGTACAGAAAACTGGCGACTCTACTGAGGATTACCTAAGATGTTTAGCTCAAAACATGAAGTTGGCCAAACTACCCCAAAAATTTCGAAGGATGTTACGTTTATAACTTCACAACATTTTGCTTGAGGGTGTGAGAACTCGTGAACAATATGAATTTTGTATTCACATTTGCTTGATTGTTTGCTTGTTCAAATTGCATGAGGGTAAAACCCGACAAAGCTCGACGCTTTTAATTTAAGGGGTGTGCAAATAGAAACGTTGTCATAAATATTATTTGCATATGAACGGGCTCAAACGCTCATTTTACTTCAAAGTCGTGTAGTCAAGGAGTATTTATAGGATACTAACTACACCAACAAGCTGTGTGCCCAAAAATGTATCGCTTGAAACTCTGAGATACATTAGTCTCTCTCATCTTACTTCTTCTTGATTACAGCGTTCTCCACGCTGTAAGCCAACCACAATATTTAAAAGATGAATGTTGAGCATGTTTGCGCGATGTTGATATAATTATGTGATAAAAAATGTGACGATTGTGTTCGTACGTAAATGTGAATATGTTTCAAAATAGAACTCCTAACGCGAACAAGCAATTTAATCGAATGCTTGTTTATTCAGGATCTTCCATTCATTCACCACGGCACCTCGAAGAGACCCTTCAACTGGACGGTTCACCAAGTCTACAAGCCCAATTCCTGAGATGGCTGAAACTCCCCATTCGAGTCCCCAACCTCTTACCGCCGTGGAGTCGTAGGACATGCGTGATATGATGAAGAACATGATGCTGGTGGTCACTCGACACTCCGAGAATGTGGACGTCATCAGCGCTAACTTGCTAAGAACCACAACCGATCCTACTTCAGCCACGGTGGCCCAACCCGTTGCTCCTTCACCTCAGGGTGCACGACGAGACGTTCCCCCCACAAATCCAACCCCGCTGGAGGAGCAACCCCATGGTATGCGTCACGACAATACTCGAGCCACGAATCGCGTTCGTCATCCTTCTGTTGTAGGTTATGGTTCCCATTCTGAGGAGGAGAAAGAAGAAGAATCGTCATGGTACAGAGACACTGATGATGAAGACACTGACAACCATAGCCGTGCCTCGCTGTCCACCAACAAAGAGAGTTCTTCTTGCCGTAAAAAACAAACTCGAGTTGCTCCCGCTGTGAATCATACCGCAGCTTTTCAATACCCGCCGGAGTATCACGCTATGATGTCCAAGCTCGCTGACACCCAGGAAAAGATGCAGGTGCAACTGAACCAGATCTCTCAAGGAGGATCCCCAAAAATTGTTCATGACTGGGAGAAAGGTCTCCGCGAGGCCGAGAAGGGGACCGTTCCCCATGACTTACTACTGCCGGACATCGGTAAATTCACTGGAACCGAAGACCCAACCCTGTTCTTTGATAATTACATTGATGCAATGGGTCCTCTACACTTAGACACGCCAACCCTGCTTCGTCTATTCTCTCGATATTTGACCGGGAAAGCATTCAGGTGGTACCTGCGGAACCAAATCTCACGTTGCACGACTGTCAAAGAGCTGGGGGACGCCATTGCGGAAAGGTACAAGATGTTTATTTATCAAGAGATCACAAAAAGAGATCTAAAGTACATCAAGCAAGGCGATAAGGAGACGTTTGAATCATTCCTCAATAGGTGGAGGGCAGCAGTGTCCGACATTGACACCCCGCCTTCGGAACAGGCCCAGATCGACCTCATGCTTGAAAACCTAAATGACATGTACAACAGCGAGCTAGCCTCGCACATCTTCACCAGCATGGTCACTCTTATAAAAACGGGCAAGAACATGGACCGATCGAAGGCTCGTTTGAAGAACAAAGCCGTCGCTTCCTACCCCCTTCTCGAGCATACCCTGTGCCTAAACCGAGGGCCCCTGCTACCCATTATGTGGCTGGCACTTGGGCTAGTTCAGAAGTAAATATGGAAGGTCCTAAAGAGAGTGTGCCTCCTGCCCCGCCTCGCTATCCCGCGAACACTTCCCGCAACGTGCCTAATCGTACCAATACCTTTCCCCCTCACCAATATGATGATCTAGGCATGCCTCTTAGTAAAGCTCTAGAAGTGGTGATGTCCCAGAAACTCGTCACCCCGTTGACTCCTCGGCCCGGAAGGGAAATAGCTGGAAAACATCAGAAAGATTTTTGTGAATACCATTAGGCCCACGGTCATGAAACAAACC